>NC_053161.1:145831736-146131736 GCF_016835505.1 Polypterus senegalus
ATCAAAAATGATAAAATTAAATAACATCTAAAAAAATAAAACGTTCACATGAAAAAATAACCAAAAATTAACAGTGCAGGCAATGGTATTAAGTGTTAATCAAATATGTTCACCTTTATGACAACTAAAGCTATATTTAGGATGGCCTCATCCCCTTCAATTCGTTTTAAATATCTTTGTGTTATGATTTTGTTTCATTTTTAAATTTTTGTAGCTTTATTTTTGGTACTTGGGAGGGCATTTTGGAGAGCATGTAGACTTCTAAGTCTGATAACACAGTAGCATTTTCTAAGCCCGCTTAAACCTGAGGAAGGTCACGGCCTATCCCAGCAAGCATAGGGCACAATCAGAATTCACTTTATTGGCCAAATTCACTAATGTGTACTAGGAATTTGTCTTGATAGTATTGGTTCAACATACAAGGACAACACAAATACAAAAGATACAATAAAAAATGCTAAAATAAAAAAAAGAGATTGCAGGATTAAAATTTTCAGGCAGTCTAGTGTAAAGGTATACATACATACTGTGTAGAAGCTCAGACCTGAGTAGTCAGAATAACTACAAGACAGGAATAATCCCTGGACTGGCAGTCAGTCCATCATAGGGGATAACTCTGATAATAGTTTTACTAATTGGAATGAGTCTTTTTTAGCACAATTTTGCTTTATGCTGGTGCCACCATTTTATTTATTAATTTTATGAATTTACTGCATTGCTAGAAAAACAACCCGTAAGTAGGTGGTTATGACATCATGGAGTCGTAGGCAGAAGAACATAGCATTAGGAAAATTGACTAATGAGAGAAAACTATTCAGTCCATCAAGTTTGATTGTTTAGCTAATAGCTAAGCTGTCCCAAAGGTGATGACAAATACTTCCTCCTCATTTAGATATACAGAGTGAAAACTAAAACACTGGCAAATTGTACTTTTGATTCTGTTCTTGGCAAATAAAACCCTTCACTAGGATATACAGTTCTGATCTTTGGGTTGACAACTCTTTGTTTGACTTTCCGGTTACAAATCTTTGGCTTTTTTCTTGTCTACATCTTATCTTCTGGTTCCATTCTTTCTTATTTTCTGCCTTTCTCTTTCTGGCAGAACATTTTGTAGCTGTCAGTTGCAGGAGACCATCTCCTCTACATAATGTGTGTCACAAGTAGTGTACGTAACATAACATGTAATGTTCTTGAACCAGTTCAGTGTCGGGGGATCCTCACAACCATTGAGTGCAATGCAGAAATCATCTCAGGGAACAGTCAAGTTTTTCCTTAGACAAAATGACATAATCAGCAAAACCAAAGTTAATGATTGATATGGTCGGTATATATGCTAAGTGTATAGATTCTTTTTGTGTGTCTTCTCTAGTGTATTTTCTGCATATACTAATTTAATGTGTATTGGAATTTACCGATTTTATATCAGATAGATAGATAGATAGATAGATAGATAGATAGATAGATAGATAGATAGATAGATAGATAATAAGAGCAGTGAGAATTTACTATACACAACAGAACAAAAAGAACACAGTGGGCATTGCTGTTCAGATCTTTATATCCTGGTCTAGACAGTATGAGCACTTACCTTCTTCGAAACACCCACCAATGCTTCCAATTCAACTCTCTCTTTCTAACTTAAATAAAGTTGGTTTCACCATTTTAATACCATGGAGTCTTCCTTATCTACCTCATAGTTCTCTTCTATAATCTCCATACTATGATCTAGGCCACAAATTACCAACTGGCTACCTGACTTTTAACAGTGTAGATTGAAGCATTGGAAAGGGATGAGTTGTAATGATCGTGTGGGTTCTAAAGAGGCCTGGCATGTTAGCGTCTCGTTCAAGGTCAATGTGCACTTTTTGTTCTCTCTCATGTGAGGTAAATGGATGGATTCTTTATGCTACATATGAAATAAAGGGCATTCCCTCTTTGAAGCCTCTTTGATTCAAAGCTTCTTCTCATCCTCTGGTCTCTCTTTCTGTTTGGTGTCTTTATTTTTATAAGGCTCATGTATTATGGATGTCTTGACCCCGCCATCACCATCAAAAAAAAAATATTAACCATCCCAAAATTGAAAGGGCTAACAGAACTCTTTAGATGTAGAGAACTTCAAACCGATGGATAGGATTGGTTTATACTGAAAATTAGGAACTTGTCAGATGAAAGCAAAATGTTCTTACGCAGGGAGAGTAATTAAGGATCAAACTTATTTTTTGCCTAAAGACTTGGTGAAATGTATTTATTCATGCATTTCAAATTTACAGATCCTTTTATTTTAATAAATACTACCAGCTGGATTAGTTGCAGGCCCAATTTAATGCCATGTTTTTAGGGATGTTGAAATAAAAATCAAAATACTCAAACAAACACTGCAAAAACTTGCCCAATCCACACAGGCATTCAATGGACTGAGATGTGAACCAAATATCCTACAGTTGAGAGGCAGCAGCACTGATCTCTAGGCCACCATGTTGTCCTAGTAGTTTATTTTCCGTCCATTTTCAAACGTTTTTTATCCACGACCATGGTCTCAAAGCAGTAGTGTAATTCAATTTAATTTCACTTAGTGCAAGCACAGAGCACTGTGACAAGTTCTCAGATAAAATTAAACTACAAACATGAACCTCTGGTTGTATACAATGTGTCTTGGGGGGTTATCAATAGAGGCTGCTGACAGTAGAAAAGATAAGGAGCTGTTGAGAAGTTTTATGTGTTCTAAATCATTTTGTCTTCCAGTTCCTTTTGAAGTTATAATGTCTTTTTTTAGTTCTGGTGGATCATATAGAGCAAGCTGAATGTTTCCATTTTTCCAACAAATCCAAGACCACCCCACAGCAAGCATATCACCAAGTTAACTTACCTAAGTAGTGGTTTTCAACAATGCTTCCATTGCTATGGGTGCGTGATGATCTCCTTGCTTGTCAGCATACATTTGTCTGTTATTGTTATTCTTGCATTCTGTATCGTGGAATAAATTTGGAATGAAGATGAGCCATAAGCAAACTGCACAATGGCTCCATATTTGCATTTACCTCTCACTTTTGCCATGTGCCTCAGGGACTTTTCATCTTGTTGTTTCTTGTTCTTTGTCACCGCCTCCCTGCGTTTGGCTTGACACTCAGTGGAGTTCTTATTCACACCATTGCGATGTGTAGCACTGTATTTTTTGATCATAAGGATCAATTTAATGTGAAGACAGGAATAGAGTGCAGTTTTTACAGGCATTTATCTGTCTTTGTCGTGCATCCATTCTGTATCCCGTAGATGGCACTAGTAATCTTCTTCTTCTTCCTTTGAGCCGCCTCAGCAATGCGCTTCACACTCAGCAGATTTCCCCACTGTTCTTTTCCTTGCCATCCTCTCTAGCAGTTTGCTCTAACAAATATGCAAATATTTGACCTCAATAACTTTGCAGAGATTGCCTCCACCCAACTTTTTGCTTTACCAGTGCATATTACATCATAAGCTTTTTTCATGTGGCAGATGGACACAACCTTGAGTATTTTATATATATATTGTGACAGCAGGGATTGCTGTTGCCCCATGAAACCAGCAGACAACAAGTCCAGACACTAGGTAAAAATATAAGAAATGAATTTAATTTCGTAAATATTCTGCACAAAGGACCTCCACCTCCACTATATTCAATAAATATACAATAACAATAAATCAATACAATAAACAATAATCAATCTTCCTCTCCACCCAGCAGCTCTGTCACACTTCCTCACAACTCCGGCTCGATCTGCTGGGGTTTCCCAGAGTCCTTTTATATTCCTCGACCCGGAAGTGTTTCGGTTCCTCAGTCCATGTGATTTCATAGCACTTCTGGGTCAGATGGAAACTCTGCTTTTTCTTCCTCCCTCGTGACTAAGGAGTACTTCTGGGCTATAATATAATATAATATAATATAATATAATATAATATAATATAATATAATATAATATAATATAATATAATATAATATAATATAATATAATATAATATAATATAATATATATATGGTTATAATAGAAACCATCATGCCTCCCTGTGTCCCCTGGTGGCTCCCACGGTATCCAGCAGGGCTGTGAAGTAAAACTCAATGTCCGTGATGCCCTGCGGAACTTGGGACAACAGGGAGCAGGGAGGACTCCTTCTGGAGGCGTGGAGGTGTTGGCTGGGATAAACTGCCGGTCATGTCTCATAATATATAGGAATGAGTTAATATATAATATTATACTCTATTATATCTATACTAATAAAAGGCAAAGCCCTCACTGACTCACTGACTGACTGACTCACTGACTCATCACTAATTCTCCAACTTCCCGTGTAGGTAGAAGGCTGAAATTTGGCAGGCTCATTCCTTACAGCTTACTTACAAAAGTTGGGCAGGTTTCATTTCGAAATTCTACGTGTAATGGTCATAACTGGAACCTATTTTTCTCCATATACTGTAATGGACTTTAGCTCAATGGCGTGAGGGGGAGCTGTGTGTCACATCATCACACCTCCCATGTAATCACTTGAACTGACTGTGAATGCAGTACGTAGAAAAGAAGGAAGAGCTCCCAAAGAGCGCTGAAGAAAAACGCCGAATACTTTAATGTAGTTTAAAGTTTAATGAGAAGACACGAGGTATAAACAAGACTTTGGATCACATTGTAACAGAGTTAAAATTGCTGTAGCGAGAAACTTTTAAGTGCCGGGTCTTAGCAAACATTAAATAAAGCCGTGGACATCGCAACATCACACAAGAGAGCAGCACACGTGAACTGAATGAACGCAGTACAAGTGATCGATTCCATGCATCAAACCTGTTCTAAAAACGCATTACACAATTGACAAGGTAGGAAAAGAATATGCTCCGAGCTGAGCTCCACAGCTAATGCGGTCTTGCAGAAGCAACTTCGTCATGCAGCCACCAAATACTCACAGAAAAATCCACAAGTTAATACACACGCTGTCTCTACAGTTTCTCCACACTCAATGTATTCCTCGAATCCCCGTTATACCCTCTGATCTCCCATTTCAATTCAGATGCCTCCAATTTCCAGTAAGGCTCTGCTTCGCGATGAGAAGTAATAAGTCTCAGGGACAGACCCTACAAAAGGTTGCCATTGATTTCAGGCAAGATTGCTTTTCTCCTGGACAACTATATCGTTGCATTCTCAAGACTGAGCTTGCGCAGCTTCGTCATATTACAGCTGGAGTGCAGCGAGAAACTTTTAAGTGCCGTGTCTTAGCAAACATTAAATAAAGCCGTGGACATCGCAACATCACACAAGAGAGCAGCACACGTGAACTGACTGAACATAGTACGAGTGATCACTTCCATGCATCGAAAGTGTTCAAAAAATGCATTACACAATTGACAAGGTGGGAAAAGAATATGCTCCGAGCTGAGCTCCACAGCTACGCGGTCTTGGAAGCAACTTCATCACGCTGCCACCAAATACTCACAGAAAAATCCACAAGTTAATACACACGCTGTCTCTAGAGTTTCTCCACACTCAATGTATTCCTCTCTTCCCTGTTATACCCTCTGATCTCCCATTTCAATTCAAATGCCTCAAATTTCCAGTAAGGCTCTGCTTCACAATGACAATTAATAAGTCTCAGGGACACACCCTACAAAAGGTTGCCATTGATTTAAGGGAACATTGCTTTTCTCCTGGACAACTATACGTTCCATTCTCAACAGTAAGCTAGCACAGCTTGGTCATATTACAACCGGAGTGCTGAACTGACAATGTGGTATACAAAGAGATCCTTAACAGATAGTTATTGGTATATTTTCCCTCAGTTTAAAAAGGTTTTCTTTTCTTCTTAATAAAAATTAAAAGCAGCTCTTAATCGCTGTGAAGCGGGATTTTGCTATATACAGTAGATATATATGTAGATATGTATATATATATATATGTGTGTATATATGTAGATATGTATATATATGTAGATCTGTATATATATGTACAGTGGGATGCAAAAGTTTGGGCAACCTTGTTAATAGTTATTATTTTCCTGTATAAATCGTTGGTTGTTATGATAAAAAATGTCAGTTAAATATATGATATAGGAGACACACACAGTGATATTTGAGAAGTGAAATGAAGTTTATTGGATTTACAGAAAGTGTGCAATAATTGTTCAAACAAAATCAGGCAGGTGCATAAATTTGGGCACCGTTGTCATTTTATTGATTCCAAAACTTTTAAAACTAATTATTGAAACTCAAATTGGCTTGGTAAGCTCAGTGACCCCTGACCTACATACACAGGTGAATCCTATAATGAGAAAGAGTATTTAAGGGGGTCAATTGTAAGTTTCCCTCCTCCTTTAATTTTCTCTGAAGAGTAGCAACATGGGGGTCACAAAACAACTCTCAAATGACCTGAAGACAAAGATTGTTCACCATCATGGTTTAGGGGAATGATACAGAAAGCTGTCCCAGAGATTTAAGCTGTCTGTTTCCACTGTTAGGAACATATTGAGGAAATGGAAGACCACAGGCTCAGTTCAAGTTAAGGCTCGAAGTGGCAGACCCAGAGATTTCGGATAGACAGAAGCAACGAATGGTGAGAACAGTCAGAGTCAACCCACAGACCAGCACCAAAGACCTACAACATCATCTTGCAGCAGATGGAGTCACTGTGCATCGTTCAACCATTCGCACTTTACACAAGGAGATGCTGTATGCGAGAGTGATGCAGAGGAAGCCTTTTCTCTGCCCACAGCACAAACAGAGACGCTTGAGGTATGCTCAAGCACATTTGGACAAGCCAGCTTCATTTTGGAATAAGGTGCTGTGGACTGATGAAACTAAAATTGAGTTATTTGGGCATAACAAGGGGCGTTATGCATGGAGGAAAAAGAACACAGCAAGAAAAACACCTGCTACCTACAGTAAAATATGGTGGTGGTTCCATCATGCTGTGGGGCTGTGTGGCCAGTGCAGGGACTGGGAATCTTGTCAAAGTTGAGGGATGCATGGATTCCACTCAGTATCAGCAGATTCTGGAGACCAATGTCCAGGAATCAGTGACAAAGCTGAAGCTGCGGGGCTGGATCTAAACAAGACAACGACCCGAAACACTGCTCAAAATCCACTAAGGCATTCATGCAGAGGAACGTGTGTGTGTGTATGTATGTATGTATGTGTATGTGTATATATATGTGTATATATGTATATATATGTATATATGTGTCGTATATATGTATGTATGTGTATGTGTAGATATGTGTATTTGTAAATATGTTTATATGTATATGTATATATGTTTACATGTATATGTGTGTGTGTATATATAAATATATATATATATATATATATATGACAGCAACACTCATAACAGTGACAAAACAATTACATTGACAATCATGTTACCTTATTTTTAAAATGTTTCCTTTTCTTTTTCATAACTTTTTTAACACACTACTTTGCCACTGCGAAGCGCGAGTATTTTGCTAGTATATACATATATATGGAAGTGTGTGTGTCTGTCAGTCCAGCCCGGAAGTGAGAGGGGAAGTTGGGGTAAGGGCTCTGACTCCCAGGAAACAGAAAACTCACATAATCACTAAAAACACAGGCAACGCGAGCACAACGGCAAAACAAATCCTCCAAGGAGATAGATGTCCAAGGTTGTTCCTTTCAATTGTCTGACATCTCATACTTTGCCTTTTATCAATATGTGTATACTTCCAGAATTGAATAAAACGAATCGGTAAAATTTCTGTTGATCCGCAATTATAAATTCAAGTGTCGCTTAGTCTTAACACAATCTAAACTATCAAACTTTTTAACTTTAATAAAAATAACAACTTTTTTCGTTTCACCTATTAAAAATAATCCTTTAATTTATCGGTGTCATAATACTTAAATAATTTATTTAAAATATTCTGTGTTTATTGGTTTACTATTTATTATAATTTCCTTTTAGTTTTATTAAAATCAATCTTTAAACGTTTAATCACACCAGATACAATTTTCAAAAAGTCTATTTAAGTATTTTGAGGGTTTTTAAACATACCATATTTAATCAACAGCGTTTTTAAATTGTAATAACCTTTTTTAACTCCACTTATTATGTAATTTTTATTTCTAAAACTATTTTATTTATAGGCTATTTCCGTTATTCATATTAAACTTCAATATTTAATGATTCCTAATGATAACAACCTAACTTTTAGTTCCATATAAGCTTTACAATAACGCTTGAATCAGCACCATTAACAAATGTTATATAATTCATAACTTCTTACCCAGCTGAACGTAAGCGACCAGTTAGACATACTCCTCAGAAACGAGGTTAAAGTAGATTCTGGATTTTGATTCCGTTAATTAGTTTTTAACTCACGCTAATTTCAATTTAGCTTTACTATCTATATTTGGATAGGGTATGTTTGAATTTACTTTGAACATAATATGTTAAGCTTTCCCGATAAATCCCTAAAACCTTGGTCCTTGACTGAATTCAAACGCTCCGCATTATGCTTTGAATCACATTTAAATTTTATTCCCTAGAACCTGAATGCTCCAAACAGACTTTGTAAAAAGAGGGAAATGCAATTTCAATAAGCTGTCCATTAACTGGATATCAAAAAAAATACTTGTAGTTCTAGTAAAATTTAAACTTGCAAAACACATAACATTATGTAACCATGATAAAACAATGTCCATCTATTGAAGGTCAGTTAAGCCTGAATTATGCCCAAAAGCTTGGGCTCAAACCATTCTTATTTTCAGGGTCATAACGAAAAAGGTTAGTTACCAACATTACAAATTAAAATATATATATAACTTAACAAATATTATAGACTTTGATGAAAATGCGGTTTTAAAATAAAGCCTGAAAAATTAACGTTTTATTCAAATATAAAATCTTAAAATAAAGATAACATTTATTAAAAACTGGACTTATGAACGGTGAAAAAGAACAAGTCCTAATTTATCTGAAGTGCCAAGGCCTAAAAATCCCCACAACCGAGTTCTCAATCTGTAAGCCTTAGGTTAGAACAAAAAGGTTCTTAAAGATGGAAAATAAAGAATAAAAATGTTAAATCTTTAAACAAAAAATAACTTAATACATTTATTGAAAACTAAAATAGTTGATAAAGTATAAAGTTATATTTATAAAATATGATTATGGTATTATTAATTTAAAACTTTTGCAATAGGGATACTTTAATAAAACGTTATGGGCTGGGATTAAATGTTAGGTAAAGCCTGTTCGCAAAAACTGCTGCAAGATAGAGTCACTTCCTCCCAGTTCCTGACTTTATACGGCTTTACATTTAATGAGATCAGCAAGAAAATGCTCAAAAACTGGCGACTCTTTGAAACAAAGATTTTTTATTTTGAAACGTCCGAAAGGAGGTTTTAAAGCTTATTTTCAAAGTGTTTACTTGTTAAAAAGGTCTTTTATGACTACTAAAATGGCTTTTTATAATTTTTTTCTCGCTCTGAATAAATTAACTAACGGTTGTAAGCTTCAGAATGTTAGTAAATTTGTCTTTGACAATACTGTTTTCTTATGAACTCTTCTAATTACCTGAAATACGGAATTGGGAAGATGAATTTTTCTAAGAATATTTAGTAGGACATAGGAGTATATGGTCAAGTACTTAGGACTCTGCATGAAAAGAACAATCATATGGCTTTCGTTTAACTTTTAATTAAATAGTAAAATGTTCCAGTTATCACCTGTTATGAAAAATTCATGCTTTATCTGTCGAAGACAGCATGAAGGTGGTGAGGACAAAGGGTCTTACGCAGTCAAAATGGGTAGGTGAACTTGTCAAGGGAAACCTGGCCTCTTAATCCCGTTAATGCACAGTTTTAAGAGTTCTTTCAAAAGGTCTATTTGAATGTTAAGAAAAATTAAATCATCACACCAGAATCCTAAAAATGCGGGAATCTGTCTTCAGGTGGATTCTTTAAAAACTTAATATATTACTCGATGTAAACACCGGCCTGTAGGGCATTTCCGTATAAAAAATTATTTAGTGACGAAAATAATGAAAAGGTGTTTATTCTATTAATCAAGCTGCTGATAATGCTCCGACCGTCTACATTGGAATACTTCACGTTAAATAAATGAAGTTTATAAGTTAAAATGTTTCTAAACTGATTTAAAACAAACGGGAGCATTCCGTAGCAGTAGTCCGATTACGGTACGCGTTTAAAACGGACCCTTCTGTATGTTAAACATACTGACCTCTTCTACCACTGTTCAAAATGCCAGTTCTTTAAACCATCCTGAATCTAGGAGATGTCGTTTAATTTTCCCAACAAAACTACTTGATTGAAGCCTTTTCATGGCAACAACTTTACGTAATTCAAGCTGAATGATTGCAATAATCGTGGTCAAAGTATGGATTAAATGCTCATCTATTAATTTACACGCTTTGTTCTTTATAAGATGGGAAAGATGTCATTGTAATAAATGAAATTATTCAAGTAACATTAAAATAAGGTTCATCCATCCGTTTCGAAATCATACTGTTTGGCATATAATATTAAATTATATGCCATCCGTGATACTGATCCTCGAGATTCGTTCCCTTTCAAATTAAGGCCTTAAGTGAATGGACAGTTAAGACTTAACCCATAAAGACGTTTAATGCCAACATTTTAAGGACACCAAAGCCTTTCCGGTCTAGGACACTTTGGCGGCTAAAAGCAGGAATATGTAATAATTTGTTTAAAATCTGTACGTCTCCGCAAGACCTTCACCTAGCAAATTTTGTTCGGCCAAATTAAGGGTTATTCCGGAATTTGATTAATAATCCTTAACTGGTAGATATGAAAAGACAATTCTTGTCCAGGTTAAAGGTAAAGTCCGATCAGTTGAGCTGCGGAATGCACGTTCCCAAACCAAGCCCAGAGTTTTTCAATCATTTCAAACGTTTTAGAAAAATAAACGCTTTCTTAGCAGGGATGATTAAATAAGTAGAAAAAGTGGTTTGACGAGTTTAAAAAATTATAAATATAAATGATCAGTAGTCAAGTGAATTATAAGGGAATGGCATTTATTAACTGTTGATTTTTAAAGGTCTTAAGCAACTGTTCAGTCTTTTACTCGTTCTTGAAACTTAATTTATGCGTGGGAATGGAAGAAGGGCATAGCTCAGTTCAAGCCTAGCGCGCGCCTGGACAACACGCGGAGCTAGTTCGGAGGAGTGTCTAACACTCCATTCATGGGGCTGATTCCTGCGGCAAAACATGCGGTTAGGAAATCCTTTCTGATCTTTGGGAATGAAGTGCGGATGCGCGCAGGGCTGCAAAAGCCAGGTGCGCAGAGGTGCCTGGCAGCTGGTTTTCAACGTTTGACTAAGTCATCACCAGCGGCTCTAAAAGGCTGTTTTCATCGTGCTCTGAAGTTTCAAATAGAGACTGTTTGAAAGGATTTTAGAGAAGGGAAGAAAAGGTCTTTTTTTAAGAATAGGGTTTCATCATATACAAAGAGTAGATGATATATAAAATAATTGTTCATTAGACAGGATTCTCCCCCAAAGCAATTGGCAGGAACGCTCAATTACTCCTCCTAACTGATTGCTTACACTGAAAAGGGACCCACATCATGTGCTGCAGGAGCTCAGCACCTTGCTTGGATAAACATGCCTGAACTTTTCAGGACGCTGCAACCTAATGTTTTAATAAGGTGGATAGGGAGCTGTCATGGTCTGTGTTCAAGGGGCTCTAGGAGCCCTTTGGTATTTAATGTATGCTGGGGAAAGAGGGCCAGCAGGGGCGGAGTGGGATTAACAAGGTGGGTTCTATCAAATCTCCTTTGCAGCTTCCTGGGTAAACATTGCTGGGTCAACCACGATGGGGTGGATTCTGTCAAAATTTAATAGGTCCCGATCAGTTCCAAGTTCAAAAACTGGTGGGGTGGGACTTCTAAAGTTCATCCAAGGTAACTAAAAGATGTGGTGGGCGATTCGATAGATAAAGGCATGTTTAATTAATAATAAACTGATAAAATTATTAAAATCATTAATTATTATTATAGATAATAGATAGATATTTATAACCCAATGCTCCTATAAGGCAGGTGAATTTAATACAAACGAACAAAAGAAAATGGATTTAGTCATCTTTAGAACTGGGCCTAACAGAGAGACACTTCCTTTTCGACACCCAATGCTTGCAATCAATCTCTTTCTAACTTAAATAAAGTTATTTACATTTATACTCATGGAATCTTCCTTATCTAACGCAAGTTCCCTGATAATCTCTACTCATGATCTGGCCACAAATTACCAACTGGCACCTGTTTTAAAGTGTAATTGAGTCAAAGAGAGTTTATGACTGGGGTTCAAGAGGCTGAATGTTATACTGCTAGGTCATGTGCACTTTTGTACTTATGGAGGTAAAGGGACTTGGTACATAAATAAAGGTTCCCTTATACTACTATTGAAAGAAGTTCTTATACTTAGTCTCTTTTGTTAAGTTTTATTTTTAAGGTATATTATGGATGTCTTGACCGGCAACAGTATAAAAAATTTGATTACACCATCCCAAAATTGAAAGGCTAACGAGAACTTTTAGTGAGAACTTCAAACATGATAGCTTGGTTTATATGAAAATTAGGAACTTGTCAGATAGAATTTTTACACAGAGGATTACATGAAACTAATTTGCCTAAAACTTGAATTATTTGCACATTCAAATTTACAGATGACTTATTAATAAATATCTTGAGATTTCTCAGGCCATCATGCATTTTTTAGGAATTCGAAATAAAAACAAAATCTCAACAACACTTACACAACCAATACTCACGCATACGACTGAGTTATCCCAAATTTTCATGTCGAAGGCAGCAAGCCTGATCTTGGCAATTTGTCCAGTATATTTCCAATGTCTTTAATCGCTTTTATCTCCTCGGAAAATAGTTATTCTTATTCAGCTTGCTGCTGCACAACACTGGCAAATTAATCGATAAAATTAATACAAACATGAAACCTGCATGAACATTTCTGGGGTTACAATAGAGTGACGAGAAAATAGAGTGATGACAGTTTTATGTGTTCAACATTTGTCTTACCATTCCTTTAGGTAAAATGTTTAGTTTCTGGTCTATAGCAGCTGAAGTCTTTCCATCAAATCCAAGATACCCAGAAAATCAATTAATAACTAATATTGGTTCTCCAACTAATGCTTCCTTCTATGATTATTGATCTCCTTTATAATACATTTTATTTTTTATTGTTCTTCACTGTTGGAATAAATATGGATAAATAAGTTTGCATATAGAACAATTGCTTCCTCTGCATACCTCTCATTTGCGTACTAGACTTTTCATCATGATGATAATTGTTCTTTAGTCACCAGTGTATCAAGTTGGTTAATGATATATGGTATTTTATCACACCATTAAGGTTTAGACTGTTTTTTATATAAGATCAATTTATAACAGGAAAGGCGTTTTAAGCATGATATCTTGTATTGTCGCACCATTGTTGCAGTGTGGCTGTAATATACTTTCTTCCTTTATTACATGGTAATTTACACCTGTAATTCCCCTATTTCTTTTACTGCTATCTTAAGATTTGCTCATAAATATAAATATTTGACCTCATAATTTGAGATCTCAACGAATTTTTGCTTTACATGCATATTACAATAAGTTAAAAGAGGAGGGATACACTTGATATTTTATTATATTAATTAAGATTTTATTGCCCCATGAAACCAAGACAAGCCAGACCTAGGTAAAAAATTAGAAATGAATTTAATGTATAAATATATAAAGACTCCCCCCTTAATTTAATAAATATACAATAGAATAAAATACAATAAAGAATAATCAATTTTCCACCCAATTGTTAGGAATTACGAAACCGCGACTTGTTGGGGTTCCTAGTCCTTAAATTCTGAGCCATGAAGTTCAGGTCTCAGTCCAAGGAGTTAATACAAGTGAGAAATTGCTTTTCTCCTCCCACGTCAGAGTAAACTCGACTAAATTAAATAAAATATATTCACTATAAGTCACTAATATGTATAATAAATATAATTAAAAAAAATAATAGAATGATAAAAATTTTCTCTGGTTCAATGAAACATAGCCTCCGGTCCCCTGGGGCTCCATTGCACCAGATGCTGGAACTAAGCCATGTCTGAAACTAAAAGTTGTGAAGCAACAAGGGCAGGAGGTCTTCGAGGAGAGTATAGGATAAACTGCCGGATATGTGCGATTCATAAAAAGTAGATGAAATATTCATAGTATCTTAAGTAAAAAGGCAAAGCTCACTACTCACTGACAGCAGATCATGACAATCATAATTCCACTTCCCGTTAGTAGGGCTGATAATTGAGCCCTTCCTAACACTTCAATTCAATAATTGGCAGGTTTATTTCGATTATGTTAATGGTTAATGAACCTATTTTCCCATATACTGTAATGGATTACTCATGTCTGGGTGGCTTTATCATCATACATTCCCATGTAATACTTGAACTGCTGTAATAGTATAGAAAGAAGGAAATACAAAAAGCTAAGAAACGTAATATTAAATTAGTTTAAATTTAATAAATATGTGGTATAAATAAGCTTGATATTATATAAGTAAAATTGTTACAAATTTAAGTGCAATATTACATGAACATTAAATAAAGCTAACATGTACATTACAATAAGATTTGGAACTAATTGACCATACAAGGACGATTCCTGATAAACCTAGTTTAAAAATGATACAATTGCAATAGTAGGAAAAGAATGTTGAGTGAGCTCCAAGCTATGGCTTAGAAAATTCAGCACCAAAATAACCAAAAATCACAAGTTAATCCAAGCAATTTACAGTTTTCCAACTCATTAATCCTGAATCTCTACAAGTTACTTGATCCCATTTCAATTAGTCTCATCCAGTTAAGGCCGCTTCAGGCAATAGAATAATAATTTAAGTAATCTAAAAATTAAATATTATAAGATTATTTCCTGAAACTTAGCTGATTCTCAATGGGGGGTTTGGGGGGATTTACGGGGGTTTTTTTCCCCGGGGTTTTTATGAGCCCCCAAAAACGCGGATAGGAAAAACCTAAAAGGGGCACCGGTTTAAAAAAGGATGTCCCCTTTTAATAGCCCAACCCACCAAAATTTGGCCAGGGTTGTTTGAACCGCCCGGCCGCAACCCCTTGCTTTTTCCACAAACCGGGCTAGGAGCCTGGTCATAAGACTCTGTGCTGCTTCAAATCTTCTACTTTTCACCAGATTCACGCCTTGTACAAAGTGCTGTATGATCAGAAAATTAACATTCATTCAGGAGTCGATTACAACCCTTTCATAACATGGACCGACTCCTTACTCAAAAATACTGAAATAGAGACTTCTCTCAAACGCATTTTATGGACCTAATAGGTCTAGGACCTTTGTTTATATGGGTTGCCTGAAAAACAGATGAAGTGTCTGAACTGATTATGGATCACCAATTTTTTTTGTTTAATAACGTTTTTTTAAAGTTAAAATTTGGTTTAAACCTTTCAATTTTAATTTGTTTTGAAAATGACCAATAAAGTACATTTGATTTAAATTTTAACACTAATTTTTCCTCCGAATGAGTTTGAAAATTTTTTTATCAACAAATCTTTTGTTTTTAAAGACTTTGAAAAATTCCCACAACGCCTGATTGGGCCATTCTTTAAAGAATTTATGTCTCTTATTGGGTCTAAATGTTTCTGTTAAAACCAAGCTCGAGTACTGTCAACTGTGAATAGTTAATAAAAGAAAAAACACCCCACTTGTCCTTTTTTGAAAACCATTAATTTTAACTCATGTCCTGTTCTTACCGGGAAACCAGGCGCTAACGTCCTATGGACTTTACAGAGTAAAGATTCTAGAATCTTTGCCTCCATTTAGATCCATAGCCCAAGGAAGTTCGACAATTAAGTAAACTAGTGATCAGAATCAGGTTAGTGCCAGGTCCTAAAAAATCTTGTTTTAATCTAATTTCCTTTGTCGGCTGTTCTTTCATATGGTTTAATGTAAAGGTTAAAAAAAACAGAGATCTGGATACTTTACCGAAGTACATTTTTATTAAGTGTATAGTTTCTGCATTAATTTTAAAGCTTCAATATTGTTAATTTAAGAAATCAACAATCATTTTGTTATAACTCAAATTAAATAATCTAATGTTCCCTGTTTGATAATTTAAAAATGTATAAAACATTTGTTTTATGGTTAATTAATATTTTAATTTCCTTTTAAGTTTTATTAAAATGAACCTTAAGAATATTCAGACTATTCAACTAACTTCAAAAAGCTTATTATTTATTTTAAAGGTTTTTTCGTTGGTTTTACCAAATGTTTTTATTCAAGGTTTTAAATTGTAATACTCTTTATAATTCCACTTTTTCAAATTTTTTATTTCATAATTAACTTTATTTATATTTAGGTAACTCATGTTCTTTTAAGTAAATTAATTTCTGCCTAATAAGAAAGACCTACTTTGTTCAATAAGTTCAAAAAACGGTCATGTAATCCTTCCAAGAAAGTTAATTTAATTTTCAATTTCAAACTCTAACCGATTACAAATAAGTTGCTGTAATTCAAAAAGGTAGTAAAGGGTTTATTAGGTGATCCTTTAGGTAATTTATTTTTTAACTTTGTGACTTAGTATTAAAAGTTAGTTTAGTAACTATTTATAAGGTAGACCAAAGACCTTTAATGCTTTAAAAAGGTTTGCGCCTTGAACTCTTGAATCCAGTTTAAAAATTCATACTGAATGCTACCAAACCAGCTTTTCTGACAAGGGAATACAGTTTAAATAAATTTACCTATACTGGATAACTAGAATTAAACACAGGTTTTAGTGTTTAATCCTTGTAAAAAATATTTTATTAACTATTTATAAAATGTCTCCTTGTTTGCTCTGTTGTACCTAATAATGCCTGTTGTAAGTTTTTCCATTCTTTTTCAGGTTATAACTGATTAAATGTTGTATCCAGCTTAAAATTTTAATTTGTCTTCAAGCATCTAGACCAAGTGAATACCTTTGAATGCGTTTGAATTAAGTCAAAATATGTTTTCTATCAAATAAATGTTAAAAAGGGGACTAACCTAGATTTAAAAAATGAACCTGACCCTGAATAACAAAATTAATTTAGCTAATGCCGGGTCTTTTAAATCCCTGACAATTTCAATTTGGCCAGGCGGCAGTAAAAAGGGCTAAATGAGAAAATCGATAAAGATTTTAACCAAAAATACCTTGAAAATTCGTTAAAAAATAAATATTATTGAAAGGTTGTAAAAAGTTAAGAATATAATAAAATATGCACCCTGGTATCCATTTGAAACGGGGATGGGTCCTTTATTTAAAATTTTCGGTGTTAAACGTCATTATCCAGAAAATGTTATAAAGTCTATTAATTTACAATGTTGGTCCTTTAAATCTTATATCCCGGAAAAAGACTTTGGAAAAGGCTTAAACATGGTTTTTTCTAATTTCCCCTCCAAATTTAATTTTCGGAGCAAGTTAAAATTTTAAAAATTCCCTTTTTAATAAAAATTTTGGTTTTCTTGCGGTCTTTTTGAAAGACAAAAAAATTTCACCCTGCCCAAAAATTAAAAACACTGTTTTTGGGTTTTTTTTTAAAATTTTTTTTTCCCGGGGGCAAAACACCCGGTTTTTGGGCTATTTCCGAAAAAAATTACTATTTACTTTGTGAAAACCATTTTTTTATGTTTTAAAGAGTTGGTTTGCCCGGATTGACATGGGGGGTTCCCCGGGGTAAAAATGGTTTTTTTTTGTTTGTTCCCCGTTTAAAAACATGGCCCGGTGAAATTTCCCCTTAAAATCCCCTGATTCGAAAAGTACGGTTTTCAAAGGGACCCTTCCCCGAGTTGTAGGGGTTTTCCCCCAGGTATCCCCGGTGCGCTTTAAACCTCCTAATTTTCTGAAAAGGGTTTTTGTTTTGAGGGAAAAAAAAAACCCCTTTTTAAACCCGGGGGAAAAACACATTTTTGGTTTCGCCCCATGAATTTAAAAATTTTCGTCGTCCCGATGGGAAAAAATCCCAACTTTTATCCCCAGGTTCACACCCCCCCGGGCCCCCCCCAAATAAACTTAAAATTTATTCGGGGGAAAAAAATTTTTTGTTTTCTAAAACTTTGTTTCTTAAAATTCAAAAATTGCCAAATTTTTAAAAGGGGTTTGGGGCCTCCAATTGGGCCCGTGAGAATTTTTCGCCTTTTAACCCAAAAAGGGGGGTTTTTAATTCCCCAATATTTTAATCCATTTTTTTGGGGCCGGGTGTCCAGGACCCCGCGGCGCAAAAAAAAATTTTTAATAGATTTTTTAAAATCTGTGTTTCCCCAAAATTTCCCCCAAAAATTTTTTGGCCAAAAATTTTGGGAAACCCGTTTTGACCTTTAATGGTGTTTGATTAAACGCGCCTTTTTTTTTTTCCCGGAGGAAAAGGTATTTTTAGCCAGCCTAACTAAACCCCGTTCCCCAAAGCCCCCCGAGAACCCCCTTGTTGGATTAAATTTTAAAAACCAAACCCTTTCTGGGGAAAAATTTGGGAAAAGGGGGTTTTTAACTTTTTAAAAAAAAAAAATTTTTTAATTTTTAGAGAGCGCTAAGGAAATTGGGGGGAAAATTATTTTTTTTTAAAATTTTTTATGGTTTTAAGTCATTTTTTTTACACGTTTCTGAAACCTTTAATTTTTAAAAAACCCCTTTTTGGGAATGGAAAAAGGGGGCCCCCCCTTTCCCCCCCGGGGGGGGGAAAACCCGGACTGTCGGGGGGAGGGGAAAAACGTCCCCCCTATGGTTTTATGAACCCCAACCCCTCCCCGTTGAACGAAGAAAAACCTTTCTGTGTGTTTGGCCGCGGGATGCGGGGAGTGTTTGGGGTGGCGGGGTCGGGGGCTTTTTTCCGGCTTTTCCGCCCGATTTTCTTAAAAATGCTGTTTTTCTTTCCGGGGGCTTTTTAACTAGAGCGGGTTTTAAAGGCCCCCGGAGAGGGAAAGGGGTGGGGTTTTATAAAAAAAAGGGGCGATGAAGAAATGAAATTTTTTTAAAAAATTTTAAAATACGGGGTTCTTACCTAAAGAAATTTGCGGAAGGGGTCAAAGGGGTCGCCGGGAGCCTTTTTTGAGGAAAAGGGGGCCGAATTTTGGGAGTGACAGGCAGGCCATTACTGGGGATGGATGTGCCGGGGGATAGATAGATACTTTATTAATCCCAATCGCACACTCATAAGAGCAGTGAGAATTTACTATACACAACAGAACAAAAAGAACACAGTGGGCATTGCTGTTCAGATCTTTATATCCTGGTCTAGACAGTATGAGCACTTACCTTCTTCGAAACACCCACCAATGCTTCCAATTCAACTCTCTCTTTCTAACTTAAATAAAGTTGGTTTCACCATTTTAATACCATGGAGTCTTCCTTATCTACCTCATAGTTCTCTTCTATAATCTCCATACTATGATCTAGGCCACAAATTACCAACTGGCTACCTGACTTTTAACAGTGTAGATTGAAGCATTGGAAAGGGATGAGTTGTAATGATCGTGTGGGTTCTAAAGAGGCCTGGCATGTTAGCGTCTGTTCAAGGTCAATGTGCACTTTTTGTTCTCTCTCATGTGAGGTAAATGGATGGATTCTTTATGCTACATATGAAATAAAGGGCATTCCCTCTTTGAAGCCTCTTTGATTCAAAGCTTCTTCTCATCCTCTGGTCTCTCTTTCTGTTTGGTGTCTTTATTTTTATAAGGCTCATGTATTATGGATGTCTTGACCCGCCATCACCATCAAAAAAAATATTAACCATCCCAAAATTGAAAGGGCTAACAGAACTCTTTAGATGTAGAGAACTTCAAACCGATGGATAGGATTGGTTTATACTGAAAATTAGGAACTTGTCAGATGAAAGCAAAATGTTCTTACGCAGGGAGAGTAATTAAGGATCAAACTTATTTTTTGCCTAAAGACTTGGTGAAATGTATTTATTCATGCATTTCAAATTTACAGATCCTTTTATTTTAATAAATACTACCAGCTGGATTAGTTGCAGGCCCAATTTAATGCCATGTTTTTAGGGATGTTGAAATAAAAATCAAAATACTCAAACAAACACTGCAAAAACTTGCCCAATCCACACAGGCATTCAATGGACTGAGATGTGAACCAAATATCCTACAGTTGAGAGGCAGCAGCACTGATCTCTAGGCCACCATGTTGTCCTAGTAGTTTATTTTCCGTCCATTTTCAAACGTTTTTTATCCACGACCATGGTCTCAAAGCAGTAGTGTAATTCAATTTAATTTCACTTAGTGCAAGCACAGAGCACTGTGACAAGTTCTCAGATAAAATTAAACTACAAACATGAACCTCTGGTTGTATACAATGTGTCTTGGGGGGTTATCAATAGAGGCTGCTGACAGTAGAAAAGATAAGGAGCTGTTGAGAAGTTTTATGTGTTCTAAATCATTTTGTCTTCCAGTTCCTTTTGAAGTTATAATGTCTTTTTTTAGTTCTGGTGGATCATATAGAGCAAGCTGAATGTTTCCATTTTTCCAACAAATCCAAGACCACCCCACAGCAAGCATATCACCAAGTTAACTTACCTAAGTAGTGGTTTTCAACAATGCTTCCATTGCTATGGGTGCGTGATGATCTCCTTGCTTGTCAGCATACATTTGTCTGTTATTGTTATTCTTGCATTCTGTATCGTGGAATAAATTTGGAATGAAGATGAGCCATAAGCAAACTGCACAATGGCTCCATATTTGCATTTACCTCTCACTTTTGCCATGTGCCTCAGGGACTTTTCATCTTGTTGTTTCTTGTTCTTTGTCACCGAAGCGCCTCCTGCGTTTGGCTTGACACTCAGTGGAGTTCTTATTCACACCATTGCGATGTGTAGCACTGTATTTTTTGATCATAAGGATCAATTTAATGTGAAGACAGGAATAGAGTGCAGTTTTTACAGGCATTTATCTGTCTTTGTCGTGCATCCATTCTGTATCCCGTAGATGGCACTAGTAATCTTCTTCTTCTTCCTTTGAGCCGCCTCAGCAATGCGCTTCACACTCAGCAGATTTCCCCACTGTTCTTTTCCTTGCCATCCTCTCTAGCAGTTTGCTCTAACAAATATGCAAATATTTGACCTCAATAACTTTGCAGAGATTGCCTCCACCCAACTTTTTGCTTTACCAGTGCATATTACATCATAAGCTTTTTTCATGTGGCAGATGGACACAACCTTGAGTATTTTATATATATATTGTGACAGCAGGGATTGCTGTTGCCCCATGAAACCAGCAGACAACAAGTCCAGACACTAGGTAAAAATATAAGAAATGAATTTAATTTCGTAAATATTCTGCACAAAGGACCTCCACCTCCACTATATTCAATAAATATACAATAACAATAAATCAATACAATAAACAATAATCAATCTTCCTCTCCACCCAGCAGCTCTGTCACACTTCCTCACAACTCCGGCTCGATCTGCTGGGGTTTCCCAGAGTCCTTTTATATTCCTCGACCCGGAAGTGTTTCGGTTCCTCAGTCCATGTGATTTCATAGCACTTCTGGGTCAGATGGAAACTCTGCTTTTTCTTCCTCCCTCGTGACTAAGGAGTACTTCTGGGCTATAATATAATATAATATAATATAATATAATATAATATAATATAATATAATATAATATAATATAATATAATATAATATAATATAATATAATATAATATAATATAATATATATATGGTTATAATAGAAACCATCATGCCTCCCTGTGTCCCCTGGTGGCTCCCACGGTATCCAGCAGGGCTGTGAAGTAAAACTCCAATGTCCGTGATGCCCTGCGGGAACTTGGGACAACAGGGAGCAGGGAGGACTCCTTCTGGAGGCGTGGAGGTGTTGGCTGGGATAAACTGCCGGTCATGTCTCATAATATATAGGAATGAGTTAATATATAATATTATACTCTATTATATCTATACTAATAAAAGGCAAAGCCCTCACTGACTCACTGACTGACTGACTCACTGACTCATCACTAATTCTCCAACTTCCCGTGTAGGTAGAAGGCTGAAATTTGGCAGGCTCATTCCTTACAGCTTACTTACAAAAGTTGGGCAGGTTTCATTTCGAAATTCTACGTGTAATGGTCATAACTGGAACCTATTTTTCTCCATATACTGTAATGGACTTTAGCTCAATGGCCGTGAGGGGCGGAGCTGTGTGTCACATCATCACACCTCCCATGTAATCACTTGAACTGACTGTGAATGCAGTACGTAGAAAAGAAGGAAGAGCTCCCAAAGAGCGCTGAAGAAAAACGCCGAATACTTTAATGTAGTTTAAAGTTTAATGAGAAGACACGAGGTATAAACAAGACTTTGGATCACATTGTAACAGAGTTAAAATTGCTGTAGCGAGAAACTTTTAAGTGCCGGGTCTTAGCAAACATTAAATAAAGCCGTGGACATCGCAACATCACACAAGAGAGCAGCACACGTGAACTGAATGAACGCAGTACAAGTGATCGATTCCATGCATCAAACCTGTTCTAAAAACGCATTACACAATTGACAAGGTAGGAAAAGAATATGCTCCGAGCTGAGCTCCACAGCTAATGCGGTCTTGCAGAAGCAACTTCGTCATGCAGCCACCAAATACTCACAGAAAAATCCACAAGTTAATACACACGCTGTCTCTACAGTTTCTCCACACTCAATGTATTCCTCGAATCCCCGTTATACCCTCTGATCTCCCATTTCAATTCAGATGCCTCCAATTTCCAGTAAGGCTCTGCTTCGCGATGAGAAGTAATAAGTCTCAGGGACAGACCCTACAAAAGGTTGCCATTGATTTCAGGCAAGATTGCTTTTCTCCTGGACAACTATACGTTGCATTCTCAAGACTGAGCTTGCGCAGCTTCGTCATATTACAGCTGGAGTGCAGCGAGAAACTTTTAAGTGCCGTGTCTTAGCAAACATTAAATAAAGCCGTGGACATCGCAACATCACACAAGAGAGCAGCACACGTGAACTGACTGAACATAGTACGAGTGATCACTTCCATGCATCGAAAGTGTTCAAAAAATGCATTACACAATTGACAAGGTGGGAAAAGAATATGCTCCGAGCTGAGCTCCACAGCTAACGCGGTCTTGCGGAAGCAACTTCATCACGCTGCCACCAAATACTCACAGAAAAATCCACAAGTTAATACACACGCTGTCTCTAGAGTTTCTCCACACTCAATGTATTCCTCTCTTCCCTGTTATACCCTCTGATCTCCCATTTCAATTCAAATGCCTCAAATTTCCAGTAAGGCTCTGCTTCACAATGACAATTAATAAGTCTCAGGGACACACCCTACAAAAGGTTGCCATTGATTTAAGGGAACATTGCTTTTCTCCTGGACAACTATACGTTCCATTCTCAACAGTAAGCTAGCACAGCTTGGTCATATTACAACCGGAGTGCTGAACTGACAATGTGGTATACAAAGAGATCCTTAACAGATAGTTATTGGTATATTTTCCCTCAGTTTAAAAAGGTTTTCTTTTCTTCTTAATAAAAAATTAAAAGCAGCTCTTCGTCGCTGTGAAGCGCGGGGATTTTGCTATATACAGTAGATATATATGTAGATATGTATATATATATATATGTGTGTATATATGTAGATATGTATATATATGTAGATCTGTATATATATGTACAGTGGGATGCAAAAGTTTGGGCAACCTTGTTAATAGTTATTATTTTCCTGTATAAATCGTTGGTTGTTATGATAAAAAATGTCAGTTAAATATATGATATAGGAGACACACACAGTGATATTTGAGAAGTGAAATGAAGTTTATTGGATTTACAGAAAGTGTGCAATAATTGTTCAAACAAAATCAGGCAGGTGCATAAATTTGGGCACCGTTGTCATTTTATTGATTCCAAAACTTTTAAAACTAATTATTGAAACTCAAATTGGCTTGGTAAGCTCAGTGACCCCTGACCTACATACACAGGTGAATCCTATAATGAGAAAGAGTATTTAAGGGGGTCAATTGTAAGTTTCCCTCCTCCTTTAATTTTCTCTGAAGAGTAGCAACATGGGGGTCACAAAACAACTCTCAAATGACCTGAAGACAAAGATTGTTCACCATCATGGTTTAGGGGAATGATACAGAAAGCTGTCCCAGAGATTTAAGCTGTCTGTTTCCACTGTTAGGAACATATTGAGGAAATGGAAGACCACAGGCTCAGTTCAAGTTAAGGCTCGAAGTGGCAGACCAAGAGAGATTTCGGATAGACAGAAGCAACGAATGGTGAGAACAGTCAGAGTCAACCCACAGACCAGCACCAAAGACCTACAACATCATCTTGCAGCAGATGGAGTCACTGTGCATCGTTCAACCATTCGGCGCACTTTACACAAGGAGATGCTGTATGCGAGAGTGATGCAGAGGAAGCCTTTTCTCTGCCCACAGCACAAACAGAGACGCTTGAGGTATGCTCAAGCACATTTGGACAAGCCAGCTTCATTTTGGAATAAGGTGCTGTGGACTGATGAAACTAAAATTGAGTTATTTGGGCATAACAAGGGGCGTTATGCATGGAGGAAAAAGAACACAGCAAGAAAAACACCTGCTACCTACAGTAAAATATGGTGGTGGTTCCATCATGCTGTGGGCTGTGTGGCCAGTGCAGGGACTGGGAATCTTGTCAAAGTTGAGGGATGCATGGATTCCACTCAGTATCAGCAGATTCTGGAGACCAATGTCCAGGAATCAGTGACAAAGCTGAAGCTGCGCCGGGGCTGGATCTAAACAAGACAACGACCCGAAACACTGCTCAAAATCCACTAAGGCATTCATGCAGAGGAACGTGTGTGTGTGTATGTATGTATGTATGTGTATGTGTATATATATATGTATATTTATCTGTATGTATGTATGTATATATGTATATGTGTGTGCGTATATATGTATGTATATGTATGTGTATATACTGTATATATGTTGATATGTGTATATATATGTATATATATGTAGATGTGTGTATATATATATAGATATGTGTATGTGTAGATATGTGTATTTGTAAATATGTTTATATGTATATGTATATATGTTTACAGTATATGTGTGTGTGTATATATAAATATATATATATACATATATATATGACAGCAACACTCATAACAGTGACAAAACAATTACATTGACAATCATGTTACCTTATTTTTAAAATGTTTCCTTTTCTTTTTCATAACTTTTTAACACACTACTTTGCCACTGCGGCCTTGAGTATTTTGCTAGTATATACATATATATGGAAGTGTGTGTGTCTGTCAGTCCAGCCCGGAAGTGAGAGGGGAAGTTGGGGTAAGGGCTCTGACTCCCAGGAAACAGAAAACTCACATAATCACTAAAAACACAGGCAACGCGAGCACAACGGCAAAACAAATCCTCCAAGGAGATAGATGTCCAAGGTTGTTCCTTTCAATTGTCTGACATCTCTACATTTCAATTTTTTTCTGACGATTTCAATAGTTTCTACGACCCCAGGCTTTTTACAGCACAGGTTTACACAGCCAGTATATGTATGTATATATATATATATATATATATATATATATATATATATATATATATATATATATATATATATATATATATATATATATATAGTGGTGTGAAAAACTATTTGCCCCCTTCCTGATTTCTTATTCTTTTGCATGTTTGTCACACAATGTTTCTGATCATCAAACACATTTAACCATTAGTCAAATGTAACACAAGTAAACACAAAATGCATTTTTTAAATGATGGTTTTTATTATTTAGGGAGAAAAAAATCCAAACCTACATGGCCCTGTGTGAAAACGTAATTGCACCCTTGTTAAAAATAACCTGTTTAATTTCCGTAGCCACCCCCAGGCCTGATTACTGCCACACCTGTTTCAATCAAGAAATCACTTAAATAGGAGCTGCCTGACACAGAGAAGTAGACCAAAAGCACCTCAAAAGCTAGACATCATGCCAAGATCCAAAGAAATTCAGGAACAAATGAGAACAGAAGTAATTGAGATCTATCAGTCTGGTAAAGGTTATAAAGCCATTTCTAAAGCTTTGGGACTCCAGCGAACCACAGTGAGAGCCATTATCCACAAATGGCAAAATCATGGAACAGTGGTGAACCTTCCCAGGAGTGGCTGGCCGACCAAAATTACCCCAAAAGCGCAGAGACGACTCATCCGAGAGGTCACAAAAGACCCCAGGACAACGTCTAAAGAACTGCAGGCCTCACTTGCCTCAATTAAGGTCAGTGTTCACGACTCCACCATAAGAAAGAGACTGGGCAAAACGGCCTGCATGGCAGATTTCCAAGACGCAAACCACTGTTAAGCAAAAAGAACATTAGGGCTCGTCTCAGTTTTGCTAAGAAACATCTCAATGATTGCCAAGACTTTTTGGAAAATACCTTGTGGACTGATGAGACAAAAGTTGAACAAAAAGGGTCAAAATACATAAACCAAATGCAGTTAATGCGCGACCCCGAATCATGGCGGCGGCGGCCATTTTATGAGGGAGGAGCCGGAAGTGGAGGAATGCTGGGAAGGAACCGTGAGGGAGGATGGGATCGATGACGTCAGGAAAAGATGGAGGAGGAAGGGAGGAAGTAACGCACTGCAGGCAAACCCGGCTTATGGTGGCAGAGCGTCTTTTTTCCTGAAAGAAAGCAGAGGGAGAAAGTTAGTACCCCGTCATTCCCTGCCGGCGAATGTCTTCCCAGGTGTGTTAAGATCAGTCCGCGGTCTTCTACTCATGCGTGCATGACAATATATATATATATATATATATATATACATATATATACAGAGTGGGGGAAATAAGCATTTGATCCCCTGCTGAATTTGTAAGTTTGCTCACTTACAAAGAAATGAACAGTCTCGAATTTTTATGGTAGGTTCATTTTAATAGAGAGAGGTGGAACATTCGGGCCTGTACATGTGCCTTCTTGAGCAGCTGCAAGATTTCAATTCATCACAGCGTAGTGTGTTACCAGTGGTGTTCTTGGTGACTGTGGTCCCAACTGCCTTCAGATCATTAACAATCTCCTCATGTATAGTTCTAGGCTGATCCCTCACCTTTCTCATGATCATCCTCACCCCATGAGGCAAGATCAAATGGAGCTCCAGACCAAGGGCAATTGATGCTCATTTTATTCATATATTCATATATTTCTTCTTTTTCCGAATAATTGCACCAACAGTTGTCACCTTCTCACCAAGCTTCTTGCTGATGGTCTTGTAGCCCATTCCAGCTTTGTGAAGATCTACAATCCTTTCCCTGATGTCCTTTGACAGCTCTTTGGTCTTGGCCACAGTGGTGAAGAAGTTAAAATGGAAGAAATTGATTCTGTGGACAGGTGTGCTTTATACACATAACGAGTTGAGATCAGGAGTATCTGTAATTGATTGACTGACTGTGGGAGCCAGAATCCTGGCTGGGTTGAAGGGGATCAAATACTTATTTCTCTCAATGACATATAATTCTAGTTATAACTTTCATGTAATATGTTTTTTCTGGATTTTTGTTTAAAAATGGGTTTTTAATGAAACTACCATAAAAATTAGGGACTGTTAATTTCTTTGTGAGTGAGTAAACTTACAAATTCAGCAGGGGATCAAATACTTATTTCCCCCACTATATACTGTATATATATATATATATAAAGTGAGGTTACTAAACTCTTTTGGATGACATGGCGAAGCGTGATTGCCATGTCTGAGAATGACTGCTTGTCCATTACCGAGGCAACCGCAGGTTCACAGCGCAGCAGCATAGCACTGCGGAAACAAATCCGAGATGATTGTGGTCACGCTATAAGCGCCTGTCGCCGATGGGTGATGCAAGGAACATTACAAATGCAGGGAACAGTATGCTTTGGCCATGTCCCTGCCTGACTGCTGTGTCTGTGTGAAAGAGAGTGGTATATCCCGCTACAAGAAATAACCATGCTCTTCCTGTTTGAAGTGGAATAAAGCTAGTTTTGCTAAAGGGCTGAGACTCAGCCTCATTTTTGGGGTGCAAGACAGGGACCCACGCGTCACAAATATATATATATATATATATATATATATATATATATATATATATATATATAATGAGTGCACATAAAGACACAGATTTGTCTTACAAGACAAAAAAACAAAGTACTTTGAAAGTGATTAATGTAAATGTAGCCCAACAATATTGATTATTGATTACTGTGAACTGTGGCTATTTGACATTGGAGGAGAGGCAAACAAAAGCCTTCAGTCAGCAGCATCTCTGGAGAAAATAAACCTCTGGTGGGTCCACAGACAATTATAACAGTGAAAGGCAGACACAGTGACAGTTGTGGAGACCTCGGCCAACTGTTCACCCACCCTTTCCGGTGCTGGGCTGTCCATTCTGACAGCAGTAATGGAACACAACATAACAGGTCAAGTGCAGGGCTCACACACACACATATTTACCTACTGGAAACGCCAAATAACAAAACATGAATATGTTTTAGGCATGTAAGAGGAAAAACAACACAGGCACAGGGAGAGTGTACAATCTTCACAGAAACAATAACCAGCTGGGTGATTGAAACCCATGACCCTGAGGCAGCAGCGCTAAGCACTATTGAGCTACCCAGTTAATCAACATGATGAATGTAAAGAACAGAATCACAAAGAATAGTTCTAAAGCTTCTGCTCCTGAAATGTTTAAATTGCTTTATGTTATGATTGGTTGTGTTAGTTTACTGTGATATTCATAACACAGTTTTTAATACATAAAATGTTGGATTTTAACAATTTGATTTATGGTCATGGTCTGCTGCAATTATCAGCTACAGAGAGTGGACAATTTCTAAATTAATACCAAAATGAACTGCACAAAACCCTTTTCTAAACATATTGTGGAGGGTGCAATATAACAATGTTTTATTTTATAGTGAATAGCATAAGAACATTATTCAAATCTACCAGCAGGCCCACCTATACAATCTATCCATTTAAATCTTTCCTCTTCCAAGTGTGTAAAACATTTGAATGATGGCCACCTGCTTGTAACATTGTGAAGCACAATTAAATCTCTCATAAACCTTCACTTCCTTCATTAGCCTAGCCCAGTGCAGCTAATTAAACAAAATTAAAGGTAAAATAAGGTTGGCTATTAGTTCTGTGGTTGTAGCTGTTGGGAATATCTAAGTGATGATTCACTGTTTTTGTACGTCGACACAGAATGATTAGTCATGCTGTAAATGGCATCCTCCATCAACCTCCTGCTAATACCATGGACGTGTTATTGTCATCCAGTATGAAATCATGCAAACTTCAGAGTTCACAGTAAGCCACTGCATTAAAAAGTCAGCCATCCTCAGAGATAAGCACTTAGCACATTCATGTGGAATGAAGTGAAGAACTGGCAGTGGTTAAAATATCTTAGATTGGATTTGCTGAATGAAAAAGAAGCAGCATGTCTTTGAATGTTGCATCCTATCTATCTATCTCATATAGCACCTTTTCACATATATCTATCTATTGTGGTCTTCTGAGTGAATGACAGGCTGATAAAATAGCAAATTTTGGGGTGCCAACCTGTCTGACTCCACTTACTAATAACAAAAACAAAAACAACATGCATTGATGCTCAAAAAATAGTAACAGAAAGGCTGCCTGTAACACTTAAAATAGTTCAAATAATATAGCAATAATCTTATGTGCAGGCTGTGGCACTTCTCTCTTTAGGTTGCTTGAACCAGAGGTGATGCCTCCTTCCGGGCAGTCTCACTTTTATGGCCCAGGGACAGGAAGGGACAGAGTCAGATGCTCTCACTGGGCGGTTTCTGCACTGTGGAGTTAAAAAGAAGACAAGGCAGGAACCCCTTCTTGGCTTGGGGTGGTAGCACATACCTGTGAAGAACTTGGAGGGTGATCCTCTGATGTGCATGCAGAAAACTATCTATCTGTCATCAAGGTTATCATGTATAGAATGAAATTCTTACTTGCATTTCTCCTATGGGCTAGGGACTCTAGTACAATACAAATAACAGACAATGAAAACAAAAAAGACTTCAAATGTGGCAGTAAACAATATATACGGTATGTAAAGAGTGTATACACATAATTTATAAAAGAAACACACATCAGAATTGCTCATGCAGGAGTAGCTGCTGAGTAAATGCACAAGGAAAAAAATTCTGAATTCAGGGAAGTGAGTACTAATGGTCCCAAACAGAAGATGAAGAAAGTGACGGTGTGGAATGGAGAAGGTTCTTAACAGTAGGGTTTGCCTTTCTAAGGAATATAGTGCCTTGCAAAAATATTCAGTCCCCTCACCAATTCTGTAATTTTACTGAAAGTATACAGTGTGTTCTCTGTGATTTTTTCATTTAAATGCACTGAACCTCAAAATTATTATTGTTTTTAATCTGACATTATCTTAAATTATGATGAAAGGAAATATGCTGTTATGTGTAAGTATTTAATCCACACGTTAATATTTTGTAGAGTTTCCTTCTCCAGAAGTAACAGCTTTATGCTTTTTTTTGTTGTTGTAAGTTTATCCACCTTTTCCTTTTCCTTACATATTAGGACATGAGAAAAATTACAAGAACAAGTTTGTTGATATCATTCACCTGGATTGTCCAAAATGACATCAAGTTGCGATCTGAAGGTCCCTAAAGTCCTGCTCTCCCCTACAGTGACTTAAGTTCATTCCTCCAGACTAATGTGTTTGGGCCCTTCAGGTTAGTTAGATGATGCTGTACACCCCAAGTGTCAGACAATGCCAAAGACTGTGATCTCATTTTGGGATTAGGTGTTTTGATTGGACCATAGAAGGATATTCACCTTGTTGTCCTTAAGCTACTACAAAGCTAATTTTGATTCCTTGTTGGTTTAAATTTTTTGTGGAGTTTTCATATTTTCTTTGAGCCTGTGTGTATGGTGTCTGTTTTTGACATCCTCATCTTTCCAACAAAATGCCGTCCTTCCTCTGGCAAAATTCCATCCTCCCTCTTCCTCCACCTTTTTTAAAATGGCCTCCATCTTCCTATCTCCCAGAAAACAGCAATGGCCTTCCTGTGGTAAAAGCTGGACACCTTGAAAGGGAGTAAGGTAGCCATTATTTTTTTTAAAAATGACAGTAGTTAACTTTTTTTTACTATGAGCCAGTTATTAGAAAGGAAATACTCATCAATCAGTCTTTATTTCAAGATATTCATTCCTCTTATCATTTTACATTTTCACTGTTTTTCCCTGACATTCATAGAGTCAAATTTTGAATGACTATTTTCCTTATTTTTATGTTATTTCTGTTAATTTTCTTTCTTATTGATTAATTATGTACTGTCTCTTTAAGTCTGCATGTGTTCCTTGTCCTTTGTGGATGGCTCCTCAAGAGGCAGGGCCACCTTGATGTTATAGCTGCTGGATCCTCCCTCCGGGTTTATATTTGAGCAAGAAGTAGGATACAACAGCCAAGAATTTTGTTCTCTATGGATTAAGTATTGTTATTTGTTGTTGGATTTTCTGATTTCTGATTCTGATGCTTTGCTTAAATGACCTTGCTGTCTGTATTTCGTATTTTGTTTATTTAGGATTGCCTTTAAGGCAGCTCCGTATTGCCTCTTTAGCTATGTTGAGACTTTTCAATTTTATTTTTTTTTTTAGTATTCCCCTTTGGAGCTCTCTAATACAAAATGAATCAGTGCTTATTTAGCAATAGCAACATTCTGAATGTAGCTGATACTTTTAAGTTTTTTTTTGGAAGGTTTCAATTCCTTTTGTTGAGGAAGGCCATTTGGAGCTAAACTAAAGCCCCTTCGGGGTGAGGGCTCTTCAGGCAGTCAAAGTAGGTCCAGCCTGCCCATTAAAGCCTTTTGGAGGCCTAACACCCCTGGTTCACCATGTTTCTGTCTTCAGTTCCCAACATCATGTAGTCTAAGCTGTTCTAGGTAGAGCAGAAAATGTTAGCCTCAAAGGAAGATATTGTCTGAAGAAGGAAAAACCACTTTGAAAAACTATGGAACCAAACAGATGTGTGGAATAAACAAATATTACTTTTTGTTTATCAAGATAATTAAAAATTGTTTTATCACATAATCCTCTTTAATAAAACCCCTGTGTGTGTCCAGGTGTCCGTGTGTGTGTGTCTTCTGGTGAAGTGCACATGCACGGGCCGCGCCACACATCGTACCGTGCCCGCCCATGCGCTCGGCACGGTGGAAGCACACACAATGGAAGCTGGGCACACAGTGAATGGCCTAGCCATGGCCGCGCATGATGAGATATAAAGGACACCATTGCTGGGGAGAGTGCTGATTGGGTAGTCGCGGCCGCGCACATAAAATCCGTTGCTGGGGAGACGCCACACATAAAATAATCAGCTGCACGGCACCACAGATTAAAATACTTGCTGGGGAGACGCCACAGGCACGATTATAAGCAGCACGCCACACATTACATCAGTTGCTGGGGACACTCTGCTGATTGCCCAATGTTGTGACCTAAAATTAAAGTCATATTACGGACATCAAAGCCAGTATTACTGTCAGAGAAAATTACAGGCATTTTACGGAAATACAAACCAGTATTACTGCGAGAGAAAATTAAAGACACACAATACAGTGATGCATATTACAGCCACATACAAGCCAGTATTATTGTAGGAGAAAATATTAAGGACATATCTACTAACAACATGCCACCCAAAAAAAGGACACGTCAAGTAGGACAAAAAAATCCTATATAAGCAACATCTCCTGAAAGAACGGTCAGCTCAACAAATAAACATCAACAAAAGAAAGGCTGAAAGACAAAGAAAAATACGAGCAAATAGATCGATTGAAGAAAAAGAAAATGACCATCAGAAAAACGCTAAAAGAGAAAGACTAAGAAGAGCAAACCTTAGAAAAAGTTGGTATTTACTTGCCAGAACCAGTTTTCAGCCACGGTCAGTTATATGTTGCATTATCAAGAGTTAGAAGTTTTCCAGATGTTGTTGTCAAGGTTGTAGACGGTCCTGAACAAGGCAAACTGTTGCCAAACTCAGACAGAATATTTACAAGAAATGTTGTCTATAATGAAATTGTATAGAAAAATTTCATGAGGTAAAAAAATAGAAAATTTTACCTAAATATCTTCTTCAGATATTGTGTCTTACAGATTGTTACAAAGGTTTACACTAAGGCAATATTAATTATACTTACTGTATTGTCATATACGTTTCTATTTTATTTTTATTATTATTTTAGTTTAGGCTTCTTGCAAAAATATTTTTAACAAAAAAAAAATTAAGACAAGAAACAGAATGAGGTCAAGGTCCTTTGCCATTTAATATAGACTGTTCCTACTAATGTTTAGGCACTACTGTTCTAGCGCCTGTTATTGTAACGGGCTTAATGTCTAGTTAACAATAATTAAATAAAAATAAAAAAGCAAAGAAAAAACAAGAAACTCACTTTAATTTTGTGCTCTAAAACCAATATAGTAATTATAGTGGTGTGAAAAACAATTTGCCCCCTTCCTGATTTCTTATTCTTTTGCATGTTTGTCACACAAAATGTTTCTGATCATCAAACACATTTAACCATTAGTCAAATATAACACAAGTAAACACAAAATGCAGTTTTTAAATGATGGTTTTATTATTTAGGAGAAAAAATCCAAACCTACATGGCCCTGTGTGAAAAAGTAATTGCCCCCTGAACCTAATAACTGGTTGGGCCATCCTTAGCAGCAATAACTGCAATCAAGCGTTTGCGATAACTTGCAATGAGTCTTTTACAGCGCTCTGGAGGAATTTTGGCCCACTCATCTTTGCAGAATTGTTGTAATTCAGCTTTATTTGAGGATTTTCTAGCATGAACCGCCTTTTTAAGGTCATGACATAGCATCTCAATTGGATTCAGGTCAGGACTTTGACTAGGCCACTCCAAAGTCTTCATTTTGTTTTTCTTCAGCCATTCAGAGGTGGATTTGCTGGTGTGTTTTGGGTCATTGTCCTGTTGCAGCACCCAAGATCGCTTCAGCTTAAGTTGACGAACAGATGACATTCTCCTTCAGGATTTTTTGGTAGACAGTAGAATTCATGGTTCCATCTATCATAGCAAGCTTTCCAGGTCCTGGAGCAGCAAAACAACCCCAGACCATCACACTACCACCACCATATTTTACTGTTGGTATGATGTTCTTTTTCTGAAATGCTGTGTTCCTTTTACGCCAGATGTAACGGGACATTTGCCTTCCAAAAGTTCAACTTTTGTCTCATCAGTCCACAAGGTATTTTCCCAAAAGTCTTGGCAATCATTGAGATGTTTCTTAGCAAAATTGAGACGAGCCCTAATGTTCTTTTTGCTTAACAGTGGTTTGCGTCTTGGAAATCTGCCATGCAGGCCGTTTTTGCCCAGTCTCTTTCTTATGGTGGAGTCATGCACACTGACCTTAATTGAGGCAAGTGAGGCCTGCAGTTCTTCAGACGTTGTCCTGGGGTCTTTTGTGACCTCTCAGATGAGTCGTCTCTGCGCTCTTGGGGTAATTTTGGTCGGCTGGCCACTCCTGGGAAGGTTCACCACTGTTCCATGTTTTTGCCATTTGTGGATAATGGCTCTCACTGTGGTTCGCTGGAGTCCCAAAGCTTTAGAAATGGCTTTATAACCTTTACCAGACTGATGGATCTCAATTACTTCTGTTCTCATTTGTTCCTGAATTTCTTTGGATCTTGGCATGATGTCTAGCTTTTGAGGTGCTTTTGGTCTACTTCTCTGTGTCAGGCAGCTCCTATTTAAGTGATTTCTTGATTGAAACAGGTGTGGCAGTAATCAGGCCTGGGGTGGCTACGGAAATTGAACTCAGGTGTGATACACCACAGTTAGGTTATTTTTTAACAAGGGGACAATTACTTTTTCACACAGGGCCATGTAGGTTTGGATTTTTTTTCTCCCTAAACAATAAAAACCATCATTTAAAAACTGCATTTTGTGTTTACTTGTGTTATATTTGACTAATGGTTAAATGTGTTTGATGATCAGAAACATTTTGTGTGACAAACATGCAAAAGAATAAGAAATCAGGAAGGGGGCAAATAGTTTTTCACACCACTATATTTACAGGTTATCTTCTATTTATATACTAATTTACTTGTAATAAAACATTGATCAGAAAAAAAACAAGTAAAAGAGACAAATGGAAGATGGTATTCAGTACAAGTACTGGGCATTATGAATGTACTGTATAGTAGTGTTGCATGGTTTATTAAATACCCTTCTAAAAATCAAATTTTTAGAAACATTTTGAGAGTTTTTGCTCTTATAGATGATGTGCTGTTTTCATAAAATGTAGAAACTTAATGTTTCACACATTACCAAGATCTTCTCCAGCCATTAAGAAATGACCTTTGTGTAAAAATGATAAAATCATGAGTTCCACATGTCCTTAGTTCTGTTCTTAGGTTATAATATCTCTAGGAAGGTATAAACCAAATAAAAATTCAAATTACCATATAGAGCAGTGGTTCTCAAACTGTGAGGCGGGCCCCTAGGGGTGCAAGTAAAAAAGGAGGGGCGCGAAGATGTGAAAAAACAAGAATCAAAAATATGAAAAATACATCTATTGAAACCAAAGCAAATTAACTCATTCTACTAGAAACTAGATACTAGAGAAAATAAATATAGAGTTAAATAAATGTCAATAAAAGTTAAGTAGGTATAATAAAGTATGCATCTATGATATATCATTAATTAAAAAAGAACAAATTGGCATTAGTAGGCTCCTTTCAAAAAGACGTTAGGGGGGGGGCGCGATTAAAACTGTTATGAAAACTCGGGCCGCAAACACTTAAAGGTTGAGAAACGCTAATATAGAGGAAAGCACCAAATTCTGTTAAACAAGTACTGTATAATGACTTAAAGGCAATGCAAATTATTAGAGGCAGTTTATTACACAATTAGGGTTCTATTATGGCCTCATCACAGCCCTCACTTGCAAGACATGAAAATGTTTCCTTTGGACTAGTGAAGCTCAATAAGCTTTGAACAGCTTTAAAGGGTGGTACTACTGCTCCTATCTTAAGACATCCCGGTGTTAGTCTCCAATTTGAGGTAGAAGTAGACACATCTAATATGGGAAAGGAGCATTATTCATAACACTCTCCAGACACCAAAATACTCTGTCCTGGTGACTTTTTTTCTCAAAACAAATTACCCGTATCAGACAAAATTATGATGTCTAGAATTATGAGTTATAGGAGCTAAATGTTGGCTATGTAAGAAAAGAAAATTGGTTAGCAGGCACCCAGTTGCATGTCACTATCAAGCCTGGGGTATCTTAAAAGAGCCTCAATGCATATCAAACTAGGTGAGTGTTATTTTTTTAAGCTGCTTTAATGTCATTTGGTCGTTCATCATTTCAGGGTAAAAAATTCAAAATATTGGAGCTTAATATTATACTTCTTCCTGAAAAACTTTTTGCTTCTGTTAAATGATGAAAAACTGATTGATCTCCTAAAACAGATTCACACCTCTCCACCTATTTGTTTTCAATACTTTTAGATAGGATATCATGATTACTGTTTGTCTGGTGGGGCGGCACGGTGGCGCAGTGGTAGTGCTGCTGCCTCACAGTTAGGAGACCCGGGTTCGCTTCCCAGGTCTTCCCTGCGTGGAGTGTGCATGTTCTCCCTATGTCTGCGTGGGTTTCCTCCGGGCGCTCCGGTTTCCTCCCACAATCCAAAGACATGCAGGTTAGGTGGATTGGCAATTCTAAATTGGCCCTAGTGTGTGCTTGGTGTGTGGGTGTGTTTGTATGTGTCCTGCGGTGGGTTGGCACCCTGCCCAGGATTGGTTCCTGCCTTGTGCCCTGTGTTGGCTGGGATTGGCTCCAGCAGACCCCTGTGACCCTGTATTTGGATTCAGCGAATGGAAAATGGATGGATGGATGGCTGTTTGTCTGGTTCACACTACTACATTTTTATTTTGTTTGTAAATGAAAATACTTTTTGTCTACACTGGTGCTTTGCCATTGCGCACAAAAGAATCCATGTCAACACTAAAACACCCAAACATGCATGTGATATTAGACCTTCATGTACACTGGGCCTACGCGTATCGTTAGAAAAGTCCTTGTAGTAACCATTTAATGCAAAACTTGGAGCCCAGAAAAAATCTGATTTTCTTGTAGTTTATGTGCATTTAAAAGTATCAGCACATGGGACTCTGATAGAGTGTTAACAGCACAGAAAAAGAATTTCTTTAAAGAGACCCCCCCACCCCATTTTCACAATGATGCACCTATCACAGTTTTAAAAGTAACTTCATTGAAAAAAAAAAAAAAATGCGTGCCTGCGTGTTTCTATATCTTTGTTACTGTGTTGTGCTTTCATGGTTCTGTCACACAGTCTTTTGAGCCTGACTACACTCTACACCTGTCCACTTCATTAAGGACCTTGTTAGTAATTTTACTGCAGCAAACACACCTCTTTATTTAATGGCAACAGGATTTATTGCATAACTGTAGTGACTGGTAAATTATTTGTCTTTAGCATATGTATGCAGCATTCAAACTGTACAAAACGCAATTTACATACAAACACGTAAGCAGCACAACAAGCACCATGGAGAGCAACTCCTCTATGTCCGATATGTTGGCTATTTTGGTTTTCTTCAATGTAAGGTAACCAGTCAGGGAATGAGACATTGTAATGAGCAGAATCCAATCAGCGAAAAGTCAGCATAAGCACGAAGCAACCGGAGTGCAGTTGGGTCAGGCTTTACAAAAGTTCTTGCTTTCACTCATCTACAATGAAATGCCATGCCAATGTTTTCAGATGTCTACAACCCTGGATAGCATTTTTATATGCATTCATTTTTGGGGGTTCAAATCAAAGGGGTGGTGTGGATGAAAGGTGAATCGGAGTCAGCATTTTTAAATTAATATATAGAAGTGTGAATAGGGCCTACTGTACGTCTACGTTTACCATCTTCTGGTTAACTGTATTCCTTAGACTCCTAACATGTCTTAGTATACCAGCTCTCTGAAACCCTGAAATGAATAAGTGAGTTACAACATGTATGGATGAACACATTTGTCAAACAAAATGACACCTTTTATTGGCTAACTGAACCAATTGCAATATGCTACAATATGCAAGCTTTCGAGGATTAGCCAATAAAAGGTGTCATTTTACTTGACTTCTCATTGCATCTACAGTATAATGGCTGTGAAAATGAACAGCCTTGACACATGAGAAAATGTTTGGGGCAGCCACAGGTGTACTTAATTCCTGGCTGCAAAAGGCAAACAGAGTTGTGTTCAAGACAGAACTGATTAACAGAGGGAAGATGGTGGGTTTTTTAAGATCGGTCAGGGGAAGTGAAGTCACCGGCTACGGAACCGGAAGTGATGTCATCGGTCCCAGAACCGGAAGTGACATTGTCAGAATCAGGCAGAATTTCCCATGTCTAATCTGCGGAGATAAAAGAGGAAGGTTTAGTGTACCCCACCACCAACTGGCTTGGCATGGAATTACCTTCTTTTGGTCCTTCTAGCCGCCTCCCATGTGCACGTGTGTGACATGGCTAACACTGTACAACACCCTACTACTACTTACATAATTTACAAAATATTATTAAAATTTGTTCTCATTTTCATATAAAATTTTTCCAGATAATGTTTATTTTACCCCATTAACATTTTATTCTAGCTTACCCCAGTGTCTCATTTCATGTACAATCTTTCTATAGTGAACATTACCCCCAGGGTGTTTTACACACAAGCTGTACAGTAATTGCTTCTATTTCTGTTGATTGTCACAGGCCACGTTAAGTGACTCACTCAGACCCAACACTTACTCAGTCCTAAGCCACCAGCCCAGCATATTTAATTAGAGTACATGAAAATGTGCAATTCAGTTCTATTTATTTTCATATAGCATGCTTGAAAATAGGTTGGCTCCAAACACTTTAAGAAGCTTCTATCCCACTCCACCCACCCTGCACTCCTCTTTTTGTCATTACACTGAGACCCCCACCCCCTTTCAGTATTTTTCCACCCCAGGCTGTTTTTTTTTATTACACATAGGCCTCATAGAACCTGTGTGCCTTTTTTCAATTCTTTAAACTGTCAGCTTACTAAATGCTCAAGGCTGACAAGCTAAAGATTTCAGGGATATACGTTCTTACAGAAAAACTAGTCATTTTGTTTTTGCACTTTGATATTTCTCACGACATTATTAGTAAGGTTGGACAGTTTTCCATTTTCCGCCATCATTCTGTTCTTTATTAAACCCTCTAATCCATTTCAGGGTTACTGTGACCAAAAAAGGCCACCTTGCTTGTAGTTTTATTTCTTTAAAATTCCTGGTGGCAGAGGTCAATGCAAAATCACTTGGAATTGCAACCAGTAAGAGAGAGGTCAATCGATTGGTTGAATGTTCATAATAGGACAAAACATGAAATTGGAGTCAAGAGAGCAAACCTGTCATTACATGCTTTAGTTCTTCTTTACAACATGTTTTTCTTTATTTCTTAAATAAACTTCAGGCAACTATTAAATAATATCCATCTATCTTAAATAAAGCAATCTGTGACATTCTCCGACACAAGGGCAACTACATCACAGGGACATGAAAAGTATATATTAAGCATATAATAAGCCTTAATATCATCTGAAGTGTCCTGGCTTATTCTTCAGGCATTTAATGTCCTTTAGACCGATGAGTCAAATGGTGGACGTTTAAGCTACTACATGCTTCTAATTAAATAATATGGAACAAAATGGCTCAGAAAGTTCAATAAAATTCTCAAGAATGGCCATAATGGTGTAATAGTTTGGACATTCTTTGCTAATTCACAATGTGGATGTCTTGCTATTGCTAAATGAACGCTGACTCTCCTTTGTATCAGAGAGCTCCAAAGGGGGATACTAAATTGTTGATTTGGTCGTTGTGCTGATGTACAAGTGGATCACTCAGTAAAACAATGATCTAAAACAAACTGTCCGAGTATGTCTGTAAAATAATGCCTTTTAGTTTGAACAATATCTTGTGTGGCTGTTGATAAAATGCGCAGTTCAATGCTCTGATTTGTTCAATGGAAGCATCTCTACCACTCTCAAAAATGATGGTGTAAAAGTGGTTCTTCAGGGCAATGCCATAGGACAACCATTTTTGGTTTACAAAAGAACCATCCACATGAAGGTTCCAGAAGGAACCTTTATTTATTTAAATTTAATAACTACACACAGATGATAACAGATGTGTGAAACACCAGAGGCCTCATGCATAACACCATGCATAGAATTCACACTAAAACATGGCATAAGGACAAAAGTGGAAATGATTGTACGCACAAAAAAATCCAGATGCATAAATCTGTGTGTTCGCCAACTTCCACGTTCTTCCACTCAATAAATCCCGGTCAGCATGAAAAGTAACGCACATGCACACGCTTGCTGCCCCACCCAAACTCCTCCCAGAATTACGCCTCTTTGAATATGCAAATCAATATAAATTGCCCTTAAGCTCAGTGTTCTGTGAAAAGGCAATGGCAAAAGCAGGGGAGTAAACAGAAGAATTTTTAGGGAATACCAAGTGGAGGCAAGGGATAAACATATTATTTGTTGGTTTAAACAGTGGTATAAACAACAAAAGGCAGTTGATCGAGTGACATAGAGTGTCAGAGAAACTTGAAAGCTCAAGTTCACAAAGTCGCACAGTGCCCGAAATAAAAAAGAAGTTGTCAGATATCAAAGTCGCTGTAAAAAGGTGAGTTGTAGCCCACCGTCTGAGTGTCATATGAAAGCTTATTAGGGTAGAGAGAAAAGAAAAAAATAGGGCCACAGTGAGAAAAAAGTTTGAAATGTCAACTTTAATCTCAAACTTTCCACTTTGATCACGTAGTTTATTTTGTCATTAAAGTAGAACATCATAAACTTCATCTTTAAATTGTTTAATTTACTAGTTTGTCAAATCCCATCGTAACTAAAGTAGCACGTTAAATGCTTTGTTTTTTATGTGTTCTTCTAAGTGCTCTATGTGTGTGAATCATCCGACTGGATGCAGAATCCATTACATTCATGATATTACAGCTCTCTGAATAATTAAAATACTGTAGTTAAAGCATGTTATTAAACATGGGAACACGGTGGCACAGTGATAGTGATGAGCTGGCGCCCTGTCCTGAGATTCTTCCTGCCTGCCGCAAGATGCTTGCTGCATCATGTGCGACCTTCGATGAAATAATTTATTGCAGCAGTGCTGTCTATTTCAAACATACTAACCTCCAATTCCTGTCCTTCCTTTTCTTTCTCCAAGTACCCAATCACCACACAATCAGCTCTGTAATAGATGTTAAGCCATCTGTAACCTTAGAACGCAGATTCTTCAAAACTTTTAAGGAACACTGAAATATGTTCGTAGTACGTGTTTAATTATTCTATCCATCTATCCTTCCAGTGTCATGCCAGCCCCAGCAAGAATACAGTGCGAGGCAGGAACAATCTCTGAACTAGCTAGCACCATGTCCTCACATGTTTAATTATTAACAATATAGATTATTTAAATAATGTTAACATTTTATCTGTATAATATAATAAACATATTTTTCTGCATTTCATCTTAAAAATGATATCGTGTGCATATGTAAATACGCAATTTATAAAGTGATGCAGGTTGTGCAATATTATAACTGTATCGCAAGTTTATAGTGAGGCAATTGTACTTATAAGTTCAAACAATTCTACAAGGAGCACTTTATGGACTGATTGATTGCATCTATAGTTCTAGGGATGAAACTGTTTCTGAACCGCGATGTCCGTACAGGAAAGACTCTGAAGCGTTTGTCATATGAGATCAGTTCAAATAGGTAGCATGGCTGAGGCAGTGTGTGCTAGATGCTGTATACCGATAATTCCCTTTGCGATCAGGTGCTGTAGAGCTGTGATTCCACACTCAGACACAGTGGGATAAATACTCCGAGTGGTGCAGTGAGAGTAATATGGAACAGATGATCTGCTGTGACAACCCCTAACGGGAGCAGCTGAAAGAAGAAGGTGCAGTGAGACTAACAACGCTAAAGCAGCTATGGTATTTAGAATAGCTTGGCCATTCTGTGGACCATTATATTGTTACAGGTTAATTACAATCAGATGCCTTAAACTATTAAACAATATGAGGTTAATTGCAGTGTATATAATTTAATTTCAGTCACGTCAGGGATGTGCATCTAAAAAAGAAAGCTGGAATGAGTCTTTGCTCAAGCATTGTGTTTCATTTAGTACCACAGCAACAGCCCATCTTAAGCTTCATTTAGTGGTTTGTCTATTCTTATTCTATAGTTTTGTCATTTTTACCTTCGGGTTAGTTATGCATTTTTGCTTCTGTATCTTTTTGGAATTCATTTTTTTGACTTTCTCCTTTTTGTTTATGTATTTGTCCTTTTAGATGTTGCCTCTGTATTTTTAGAGTTCTGTGTATGATAGTTTGTCAGTTTATGGATTTGCCTGATGGGTTACAGACTTATTGAAATGTTTACTGTTTCAAAATGCTTGACTCTCCCTGGTCTTAAATTTAATGTTGGTATGCCCAGTCATCTGTATTTTACAGAGTGGTATGTTGTGTAGTGTTTATTTAGCTTTTTCGCTTGTTGAATAGCCCGATCTAGTTGGAGGGACTGTGCCAGTCTGTAATTTTTTTATTCTAGCAACCATCACAATTAGAGTGAACCTGAAATTTGTTTTTGGTACCTCACTATGTAGCAAGTTACGACTTTGATTTTTGTGTGGCCTGGCCGCTTGATTTACAACAAAAGGCACTCAGTTGTAGTGCTCAGATGATGAACTGAATCAAAACTTCAGAGTTAGATTTATTTTACTCATGATACCTTCATAGTGTAGTAATTAACGAAATGCAAAACTTATTGGATCTTTGCTTGTGATTGAGGAAACTATGTACAGTGCTCTCCATAAAGACTGGGACAAAGACACGTTGTTTCCTTGATTTCCTCCTCTTCTCCACAGTTTAAAATTACAAATCAAACATTCAGATGTGATTAAAATACACATTGCAGGGTATCTGCATACATTTTATTCACACCATGTACAAATGACAACACTTTCTATACATGGTCCCCCGTTTCAGGGCACCAAATTGTTTGGGACAATTAGCCTCACAGATGTTTGTGATTCCTCAGGTGTGTTTCATGAAATACTTAGTCTTGCTTCTACCCTTTGGAGTATGTAGTTGCCATTGCTTAACATGAGGACAAGAGCTATAGACGTCAAAAAAGCCTTTATGAGGCTGAAAAACAATGAGACATCTGTAAAACCATAGGATGACCTAAATCAACTGTCTGGAATACCATTAAGAAATAAAGAACATACTGGTGAGCTCAGTAATCACAAACAGACTGGTATGCTGAGGAAGATCTCCACTGCTGATGACAGAAGAATCCCCATTAATGAAAAAAACTCCAAACGCCACTCTGATAAATAACAGTCTTCATGAGGTAGATGTGGATGTGTCAGAGACGACTATCCACGGAGGACTTCATGAATAGAAATACAGAGGCCACACTGCAAGATGACCTAAACCTGAAATGGAAGAAACTATTCTATGGATGAATAATTAAGAGAAATAGAGTGTGTGGCTGGATATCTAATAAGAAGTAGGCCTGCAGCATAAACAACACTTTCATGTTGCCCCAGCTACTGAAGAAAGGCTGTAGCATTCGTATGTATTGGTTGGGGTGGCATTAAAAGCTGTTTAATGTTAAACTATTTGCAGTCATTTTTAAGCTCTGTGTTTGCTGTTTATGCATATGGCAGCTCACATCCACATAATTGCACAGTGCCGGAAATAAAAAAGAAGTCACATATCAAAGTCGCCGTGAAAAGCCAAGTTGTAGCCCACTGTCTGAGTGTCATATTAAAGCTTATTAGGGTACAGAGAAAAAAAGGCACACGGTGGGGAAAAAGCACGAAATGTCAACTTCAATCTCGACATTTCCACTTTAATCATGTAGTTTATTTTGTCATTAAAGTAGAACATCATAAACTTCATCTTAAAATCGTTTAATTAACCAGTTTCTCAAATCACATCGTAATTAAAGTAGCACGTTAAATGCATTGTTTTGTATTTGATCTTCTTTGTGCCTAAATGTGTGAATCACTACTTACTTCCTCCAACTGGACACAGAATCCATTACATTTGTGATATTACAGCTCTCTGAATAACTCAAACACTAAGATGTATACGTGATATCATTTTCATGATGATAGGAGTTAAAGCACGTTATTAAACATGTGTTTCACTTCGATGAAATAATTTATTGCAGCAGTACTCAGGGGCGGCTCTAGGCTTGTGGTGGCACTGGGCAGAGGAAGAATCGGTGGCTCCTTCACCCGCCAATGTCAGTAAAGTAGCTTATGCACGGTGGATGGCCTCGTCCGTTGCAGATACTGTATAGCCACCTCGTGCTCATGACACAAGCATTTAACTTTTGCCGAAATTTGTCGCTGCGTTTTTAGCTGTGTTGTTATTTTCTTTTTCTGTTTTATATTCAATATATATTGGCGTAGCTGTCACTGCAGTCAGTGCTTTTCTTTCCCCAAGTAACCGATCGCCATACAATCAGCTCTGTAATAGTTAAGCCATCTGTAAGCTTAGCACCGATTCTTTAAAATGTTTAAGGAACATTGAAATATCTTCGTAGTACATGTTTAATTATTCTATCCTTAACGACACTCCCAGTGAAGAGTATAGATTATTTAAATGAAGTTAAAGTTTTAGCTGTATAATTTAATAAACATATTTTGCTGCATTTCACCTTAAAAACGATATCGTCATCATATGTAAATACGCGCTTTATAAAGTGGCCCAGGTTGTGCGATATTAAACTATAGTGCAAGTTTACAGTGGGGTGATTGTACTTATAAGTACAAACAGTTCTACAAGGTGCAATTGATTGAGTGCATTTAAAGTTCTTGGGATGAAACTGTTTCTGAACTGCAAGGTCTGTACAGGAAAGGCTTTAAAACGTTTTGTAGTGGCTGAGACACCGTGTCCTTGAAGCTGTATACCGATAATTCTCTTTCCAATCAGCTGCTCCTGTGATTCACACTCAGATACATTGATATAAATACTCCGAGTGGTGCAGTGAGAGTAATATGGAAAAAGATGATCCGCTGTGGCAACTCCTAACGGGAGGAGCTGAAAGAAGAAGAAGAAGAAGTAGAAGAAGAAGAAGAAGAAGGAGAAGTGAGAGTAACAACACTAAAGCAGTTATGGTATTTGGAATACTATGGCTGTTCCCTGGACCATTATATTGTTAAAAGTTAATTACAATCAAATGCGTTACACTAATAAACAATTTGCGGTTAGTTTCAGTGTATTTATAAAGCCGCGTCAGGAAAATAAGGAGTAACCACACAGGAACAGTAGCATTGCTTTGACGCTGGGTGCCGCCAGTCTGCAAAACCGAGCGGAGAACTTGCGTACGACAAGGTATGAGGTACCTTGGAAAAGTGCATGGCTTTACGCCAAGTGTAGGTTTTATACATCGTGATTTGTACGTGGAAAAGTTCTTACGCAACATTTCTGTGCGTACGCACCGTCTATACATGAGGCCCCTGGTGATTTGATTTGTAACTTTCCAGGTTTCACTGATGTAGATTGTTATTGGGATAGTGATAGCTTGGTGCAGTTATACTTTATTGTTCAAAGGGATGGCCCTTGATTTCCAAATTGTGCTCATCGTTTGGAAAGCTCCTACCACCTTCCCAATTCAGTGACTGATGTCCGCATTTACAGCACCGTCCCTGGAAAAGACACTGCCAAAATATGTATACGTCTCCATCTACTCGACTGGTTGATGGTCCACCAGAATCTGCATACTGTCCACTGTGTTGTTGATTGCCATCACTTTTGTTTTGTCCCTATTGATAACCACACCCACCTTTGCGGCCTCTGTATATAGGTTAGTTGTCATGTACTGTAGATGTTGTTGTGATGATGCCAGCAAAGCAATGTCATTGGCAAAGTCGAGGTCTGTTAGACACTGCTGTGGTGTCCACGGGATGCCAAACTCAATACCATCCATTGCTCGTTGCATGACATAATCAATGACCAACAGAAACAAGAAAGGTGATAGAATGCATCCTTGTCTTACTCCTGTTGTGATGTCAAAGAAGTCCGTAATGCCCGTTTTCAATATCAGAAGCTAACTTAAATTACTCCCATGCCTGCTAAATGCGAAAACTGTTAAAATAATTGAATTTTCTAAAACAAACTATATAGTAGAATATAAAAAATTAATTACTAGAGTGGCATGGTGGTATGCCGGGTAGAACTGCTGCTTCACAGATTCAACATCCATTGATAGACAAAACTTTAACTGTCCTCAGAGGGAAGTTCGGCTTTTTACAGAAGCTTTCAATGAGACAAAGAAAAAAAAAAAAAACAATAAACCACTCTTAACTGTCCACTTAGATGCTTTAATTACCCTGGAGATGACTGATCAATTTCTCTCTTTGATAAGGTCTGCCTACCCTAACCTGGGAAGTAGTATATGGACTGGCATTGCCATGTGAGAATTCTATGATTTGTGTTTTTAGTAGTTAAAATTTTGGATTGTGTGCTTAACTTTGGGTTTTCAACTTTTATTCAGGAAAATTCTTAATGTAATCAAGCCATACAGAAGAAAGTGGAACCCAGAAACATTCAAAGAACATAAGGAATTGAAACAAAACTAAAAACTTTTGTTTTATCCAGTTAGAGTAGTGGGTTAAAAAGATGATATTAAATGTAATCAGTTAGTGGGTTTTATATAACGCAGACAGGAGAACGTAAAAGGTGGAAAGGTGAAGGTCATTTATGCATGAAACAGGACCCTCCACTTGGCTATGTGAACAGGAATGACAGTTTTAAAAACCAGTGAGTCAGGTCTGTCATTGTTTGCCATAGAAATCTTTCAGCTTCCTAATAATAATAATAATAATTCTTTACATTTATATAGCACTTTTCTCACTACTCAAAGCGCTTCACATAATGAGTCAGGAGTACTTCAACCACCACTAATTTGCAGCATCCACCTGGATGATGCGACAGCAGCCATTTTGTTCCAGTACACTCATCACACTTTAGCTATTAGGTGGTGAAGGACTGAGAGATACATTTCCACTTAGTGATGGGGGATGATAAGTGGGCCAATTTAACCTTGGCAACAGGATACACCCTAAACTTTACAAAGGATTCTCAGGGATCTTTTATGACTACAGAGGGTTAGGACTTTAGTTTTATGTCTCATTCTAATGATGGTGCCATTTTTACAGCACAGTGTCCCCCTCACTGCACTGGGGCACCATCTACTGCTGGCCCCACGATCACTTTTCCAGCATCAGCCTAATATGTTTCTAGTTGGTCTTCCATCCAAGCATTGGTCGGGCCTGAAACAGCTTAGCTTCAGGTGGATGACCTGTTCTGAAGTGTTTGTGGTATGCTGGTAATAATAGAAAGTGTTGACTCTTCTATGTAAAGACATCCCTACTCAGCATCCTCTGGTGTCATTTAATTTATCTGTCAGACAGTCTACTGTCTCTGCTGGGCTGCACCAGTATTTTGGAATCAGGAGATGGATTGGGTTTATTAACAGTCAAATACTGATGCAGGGAAGACACTACCCTAGTAAACAATCTTATGGTGTGAAATCAAAATCGTGAATCAAAAAATGTAGTGGAGTCAGAAACAAAAACAATTTCACATGACCAGAGCCAAAACGTAAAACAAAATCCGTAGTTAGTTGAATGAGAACGCTCTTTGTTGTACCTGTAAATTTGGACGAACCAAAGAATGCACAAGGCATCCAAGTTGCCTCAGATTTGCTAGTATAAAATTTTAAGTTTGCTTGCTGAAATGTGATGAAAGGATTGGAAAATGCTTTAAGGGATAGAAATTTTCAGGTTCTGATAATAAACTATAGGAAAAAAGTGAAATAAAATCAATGAAAAGAGGAATACTAAAGCTTAATAAATAAAAGGTCTACAGTTTGCTATATCTCTGCAGCCAACAATAATGTTGAAATGTCATTTTTTGTAGTTTTTGACAATGGCTGGTTACAGATCTGTCTGAATCCGAATATAAAATAAAAGAAATTGCCTAATAAACAATGTCAACCAATATTCAATGTCATTGTCTACAGTCAAGGGTGTGATTTGTTAATGAGTTTCCAACAACCTGTAAAAACCCCAGCCAGTCAGAAAAATCAAAGAGACGATTTCACCTTTTAATGTTTTGAAGAATGAGATAAAAAATTATTCTGCTAAATGACATTAATTCAAATACAAAAATGTAGAACTAAAAATTATGTTTGAATTATATCATACCATTAGAATGAAATGTGAACTAACTTCAGAGTCCTTAAATGCCAGGGTTCACCAACTACATAAATCTTAAATTCTACTCAGTCTCCAAATTGAGAAAGGACCCAAAACACTTGCAAAACAGATTGTTTTTGTTTGTTTTATTTTAGTTGCCCGACAAAACATTCATATCAGTCCATATCAGGACACACTCACTCAAACTAGGCCTCCTCAGACTCACACATACGCCTTAACTTATGAAAGGAATTAGTTCAGTGGATCGAGGCTGTTACTTATAAATGAGTTGATCAAGAACACTGGGACACAATTTTGAAACTTCCTAATGGTAAATTTTAGCCAAATGTTTTTCTTTACACACAGAATAATAGACACATGCAATACGTTACCAATTAGTGTTGGACAGTAGGATTTTAGGGCCTCTCAAAACTCAACTTGATGTTATTTTAGAGGAATTAAGTGGATAGGATTAGCGGGTTTTGTTGTGGTGAATGGCCTGTTCTCATCTCAATATTTCTGATGTTCCTGATTTCCACATCTTCGAGATGTGGATGAAACCTGAAGGACCTAAAGAAAAGTCGACACAGAAAAACAGTTACCAGGCAGTTAAATAACTTCTGTGCCACCGTGCTGCTCTTGCCTTACCTTATTGGACAAAACCATATTCTGTCTATTCCTACTAATATATCAGGTCATTCAGTTTCTTGGGAATCTGCTGTTATACATTATACTTCTTAGAAACTCTGCTTCCTCTGTAATCATTCAGCAGCCTGCCATTAATGCTGTTCATAATTTCTATCACTCCATTACCTCTCCAATGCTGGTATCTCCCTTCTTTTCCCTTCTCATCTCCCAACCTCCCCAAAGCAGCAGTCCCTTTTGTAGACTAGATACTACAGTATTAATTCATTTTGTTAACTAAACTCTCAGTTCTACCCAAACTCTAACCTAACATTAATTAACAGTCACTCCTGGGATGCACAGAGGCTGAAGATGAATACCCACATTAATTATTTCATGATTCTCTTATAATTGTTTTGCAAACAGCTGCATATTTCCAATGTTCTTTACAGGTCATTACATTTCTGGATGGGTATAGAAAGAAAAAGACAGAAAAGAGGAGGGAGAATCAAAGGCAAAGGTTATGTGTAGGCAGGGCCGGATTAAGACATTTAGAGGCCCTAAGTACAAAAATATTTTGGTGCCCTCATATATATGAGCTATACTCACTCTCAGTGGATGACTGAGCGGGACAACCGATGTGACCAAGACAAGAACGATCATGTGAGCTTCAGTGATCCATGTAGCAATTACCAGATTTTAATTTTGTTGTGTTCCCAAGATTAATATATATACAGTATAATTAACCTCTATTATTAATATTTTTATTATTGAATATATATGTATGTAATTTTTTTAATTTAATTCGGGAGCCCCTTTTTTGTGGAATCTGGTTCAGTTGCACCATTTGCAGTTTTGCACTATATACACTCGCCTAAAGGATTATTAGGAACACCATACTAATACGGTGTTTAACCCCCTTTTGCCTTCAGACCTGCCTTAATTCTACGTGGCATTGATTCAACAAGGTGCTGAAAGCATTCTTTAGAAATGTTGGTCCATATTGATAGGATAGCATCTTGCAGTTGATGGAGATTTGTGGGATGTACATCCAGGGCATGAAGCTCCCATTCCACCACATCACAAAGATGCTCTATTGGGTTGAGATCTGGTGACTGTGGGGGCCAGTTTAGTACAGTGAACTCATTGTCATGTTCAAGAAACCAATTTGAAATGATTCGAGCTTTGTGACATGGTGCATTATCCTGCTGGAACTAGCCATCAGAGGATGGGTACATGGTGGTCATGAAGGGATGGACATGGTCAGAAACAATGCTCAGGTAGCCCGTGGCATTTAAACGATGCCCAATTGGCACTAAGGGGCCTAAAGTGTGCCAAGAAAACATCCCTCACACCACTACACCACCACCACCAGCCTGCACAGTGGTAACAAGGCATGATGGATCCATGTTCTCATTCTGTTTATGCCAAATTCTGACTCTACCATTTGAATGTCTCAACAGAAATCGAGACTCATCAGACCTGGCAACATTTTTCCAGTCTTCAACTGTCCAATTTTGGTGAGCTTGTGCAAATTGTAGCCTCTTTTTCCTATTTGTAGTGGAGATGAGTGGTACCCGGTGGGGTCTTCTGCTGTTGTAGCCCATCCCCCTCAAGGTTGTGCATGTTGTGGCTTCACAAATGCTTTGCTGCATACCTCGGTTGTAACGAGTTGTTATTTCAGTTAAAGTTGCTCTTCTATCAGCTTGAATCAGTGTGCCCATTCTCCTCTGACCTCTAGCATCAACAAGACATTTTCACCCACAGGACTGCCGCATACTGGATGTTTTTCCCTTTTCACACCATTCTTTGTAAACCCTAGAAATGGTTGTGCGTGAAAATATAAAATGGTGGCAGGAAGGAAGTATCCGGGGAAATGATGTCACATCAGGAAAGGCGGACATGACGTCATCAATCTGAGACCGGAAGTGATGTCATCATTTGGGGACCAGAAGTGGCATCATCATCATAAGGAGCCGGAAGTGAGAGTGATGTTTGGTCCAGAATGCCATTTTGTGGATTTGAAATTACAAATGGTAGGGGAAATGTTTCCTTATTTTTCTTCAGTATTTCTGGCGAGAGAAGAGGAGAGGCATTAATGCTTGACAATAACCTTTTATCTCATGAGAATTCACTCACCTTAGGGCTTGTTGGCTGCTTCCTAAGCACTTGTGTGTGACAACAGTTACAGCATAGATGCCCAAAGATTTTTTTTTAAATATAAATAACCAAACTATAGTGATTTTGCTATTATAATTGATCATCAATATTCTAATTTTTGGTCTCGTCCATTTCAATAGAAGGACATCTGAGACGGAACTCCGTTAGCAGCGGTGTTATATTTCCTTTTTTTTTTTTTCCTGTATCCTGTATTTACTCAACCCGAGGGGCTTCATTACAGCATATGTAAGTATATATAAGCATGACTGGCAGAAAAAAGCTTCAAAAAGAAATGGAAAACACAGCTAAAGCTTCATTTAAGTCTAAACAGGCCTCAAGTTCAACTTCAAGATATGGCCAAATAGAGACTGACCTGGAACAGATAGGCGAAAGAATGGATCTCCCAGGACCTGATGCCACAGCATCACCTCCAGCCTTCAAGCAAAAGTGGGAGCGAAAGTGTTAGTGAATTGGACCAGGAGACCTCGTTGATTCCAGAAGGTTCATTGAAACTGAAAATGGCCCTATTTTCCACGCTGTCAACTACCCACCATGAGCCAATGTCATCAACTGTGACTGGGCTTGCTACTCCACCTGCGGAGCTTAGAAAATATTCTAATCAATAGTGTTTCATTGTAAAAATGCATGCAGTGAGAAAAGAAGAAAAGATAGCTTGCACGCATCTATGATATGTTGTGCAATAGTGATTACTGATTGGACTTTGTTTTTTGGGGGGGGGAGGGTTTCCCCTTATAGATTCTGCTGTTTTAAGAATACACTTTGGATATGAGCAAAATTTATGCGCCTTTGAGAGGGGGAAACAGAAACAAGAATGCAGGATAGTACTTTTATGAGAACAGGAGAGCAGCAGTGGGCAGAAATGGGATGGACATATGCTAGAAACAGACAAGAGTGGGATTGAAAAATTAGGACCATGCAGATCTCTACTGTCAATGCAACAAATGTTAAAGTCCTTGTTTTGTGCATTCATTCATTTTTCACTGTTTTTTCAGAACTGGGTCATGGAGACAACAGTCTTAGCAGTCAGGCCCATTTGTCCTTTTCTCCTGCCATGCTTGTCAAGTTAAGGTGTAGGATCCCAAGGCATCCCCAGGGCCATTTAGTAGATATAATCCTCCCAGTGAACTATGGGTCTTCATCAGTCCCAGTAAAACCTCTACAGGGATGCATCTAGGAGACATCTGTATCAGATGTCTGAAGCACCTTAATTGGCTCCTCTCGATCTGGAGGATCAGCACCTCTACCCCGATCCTCTCCCAGATGTCTGTGCCTCTCACCCTGTCACAAGGGAAAGTCCAGCCACTGGTCCACTTTTATCCGCGATCTGGTACTTTCCAACATTGCCCAATGCTCATGCCCATAGGAATGTAGATTAACTGGTTAATCTGAGAGCTTTGTCTTGTGACTGAGCTCCTTCTTCACCACTACAGATCAGTATAGTGATCACTACTAAGGACCATGACCTCAGATTAGACATTGCTATTCCTCATCCCTGTCGTTTCACACTCAGTTTCAAACCATCCCAACGTATGTTGAAGTTCTCAGCTTGATGAAACCAATAGGACTTGCTAAATGGAATAGAAATATTTCTGTAGATATGAATAATGATGGTAGGTTTAAGAGTAACACCAGTAAAACAAAACAAGTTGTTTTTTTCAACATAATCACTTAGGACTCTAATACAGTAGTATAGTTCAAAACTATTCTTTTTTTTTACTTAAACAAAATGCCCAGTCTTGTTATAAAGCCATTCTTCATTTGCTGAACTGATGTCTTCAAAACTGATATTGCACTGACTACACCAAATGGTAGCATTTGAAATGAAGAAATCAGGGGAATGTAAAAAAGTGTATAAATTAGCCAAAGTCAAAATCATTAGATCAAGAATTAAGGAAAACAAAGACATAACTGTTTTGGCGGGCATAGTAATAAAGCCAAAAAAAAGGAAATTCCATTCATAACCAGAGATCAGTTCAAATGCACAGAAACTAATGCAAGGGTTTTTGGTTTGTATCCACACACTTGAATGACCAGAAGTGTAGAACAATGACCTTTTTATCATTGTGGTAATTAGATTAGATAAGATAAACTTTATTAATCCAAAGGGGAAGTTCAGAAGAAACATAAAAAGCAAGGATACAGTCTCACAGGAAAGATAACACAGCCAATCAATTAAATAAATAAAAGTAAACTTGAGTAAATCAGGTGGAAATATTGAATTGCCTGATAGCAGTGGACAGAAAAGACCCCCCAGAGGCACTACTTAGCACACTGTAGTAGAATGAGTCTGTGGCTCAAAATGCTAAAAGAGAACGCCTCCAGGAGCGGATCAGATTTTTCATGATGGCATCCAGTTTTGCCACCATCCTGTTTTTCACAACAGCTTCTAGTGTTCAGTGAACAGCAGGCGAGGCTAGGTATCTGTGCTGACAATTAGAAGGTTGCTGGTTCGAATCATATAAAGGCCAGAAGTGATTCCACTACGTTGGGCCCTTGAGCAAGGTCCTCAACCTGCAATTACTCCTTCCCGGGTATGACGCTAACCTGCATCCAACCCTGCAAGAAGATTCTCCAATTTGCAGAGAAAACATGGGGGCTGATGGCAGGTTTGGCACTTCGAACTATTGTGACGCTGATGTGTCACCTGTTTCATGACTGCACTCAGGTCTTAATTTGGGATCCTGAGGTGGTTCATTGTGTGGTGGGTTCAGTGACATGCTGTATCAGTGCATCCACCCAACCCTACTCTTTTCTCTTCTAGTGTACCCTGTAATGGAGCAAACTTTCCTGATAGGTTTCTTCAGCCATTGTGCTTCCTTTCAGCTCAAGTTGCTTCCCCAGGAGACTGCAGCATAGAACACCACAATGGCTTCTATGGACTGGTAGAACATTTCCAGCAGCTTACTGCACACATCAAAGAACCTGAGTCTCCATGGCAAATACAGTCTGTTCTGGTAGTTCTTGTACAACACCACTAGTCAGACCAGTCCAGTTTGTTGTTCATGTGAGTCCCCAGGTACTTCTAGCTTTGCACCACTTCCATATCCTCACCCACATAGTGTCTGGTCTGAGAGGCTTCTTGCGCATGCATAAAGAGGCTAACAGTTTCTGACTGTTAGAGTCTATCATAGCATCATCAAAAGCAAGGCAGGAGACGTTCCTGATTTGGGCATAAGTCCATAGCAGGCCCAATAACTTATCTAGTCACGAGCGCTATGGAAATAGAAACAGAATTGAGTCACCAATTAACTTGATAAATATGGTCTTTGGGTTAGAGGCAAAAAATCGGAGCAAACAGAGAAAAAACATGCAGACGTAGAATAGATGCAATGCATTACCAAGTCAGAAATCTTTTAGTTTAGTCATTCTGGTGTATTTGAGAGCGGTTTGTTGTTTGTCATAATATAATATTTGTTTATTGAATTTCTATAAAATGCCCTTTTGTGATGATTAAAGTTCTATCTATCTATCTAGTTAGATGCACAAAATGATATGCAAGAAAAACATAATGTTGAGCATGGAAACAAAAAAATACAATGAAATATGAACAGAAAACATAATTATTGGGTGTTGTTTTATCTTAATAAGATTCTCAATGTGTCAAAATTTCTAGTCTCTTAGATGAGACAGCCTTCCACCCTCCAGCTTGAGCTCTGTCATATATTAGAGTGCAGACAAATGCTAATAAATCCAGTAGGATATCATGAAAGTCTGACAATGATGCTCATCACCCCAAGGCACATCAAGTGTCACCACAGGACACCAAGAGGAGGAAGGAAATGAGAAAGACTTTTTCAGTGATTAATTAACAGAATGTTTTTACAGTGCTCTTCACTGATTACAGGCTCAGAGGGTGTGCACAAATCTACAACTACAGTGAGTTCACAGCAGTTGGAGAAACTGTACAACTTTTACATACATGAAAAAACTACATTCAACACACAGTAACAGAAAGAAAAAAAAATATCATAAAATCATGAGAAGAAAAATCTATTAACATTATAACTGAGACATGGTGATTTGTTCAAGGAGAAGAAAATGGGAACACCTGTATCCTCTCAGCATTACCAATAAAAATAAATCCCTGGAGTAGTCCATTATTAGTCATAATAGATAAAGTCAGACTTACAATTAGACACAGTCACTGCTCTGGTGACCTATGCCATCTGGATACCATTCCTCTATTCGGCATTTTCCATAGTAGAGATAGCGTAGGGCTGCATTGGCATGCCTCTAAAAAGTAAAAAAAAAAAAAAAATAATAGTTATTTCCATGGTGAAAAGGAAAGAAGACCCAAAGATTTGGCTGCATAGACTTCATCAGGTTTTCAACTAAAAAAGGAAATAGCAGATAACATATATAGAAAGGGAAGGAGGAAAGAAAGTCACTGAAGATGAAAGGAAGAAAGGTGAGAGTAGGTGTGAAAAAGTTAATATTGGAGAAGATGAAGGGAGTGATTGAAAAATTAGTTGGTCATTGCGACCCGGAGAAATGTGTGGTCACTTGCTGAGAATAGCTTAGCTTCCTCTGTTTTTCTTTGAAAAGTATCTTTGAAGCCTGTTGAAAGAACATAAACTTTGAGGTCGGTTTGACTATAATCAAGATATGTGAAATTATCTACAATCGGCTTTGTGAGGACTTTGATTTTTAATGACTTGAATGTGCTCCCTAAAAACGTTTTCCTCTTTCACCCATGATCGTGGCTGGACAGATCCACAAAAAATGCAGTACATATGCTTTTTTAAACTGGTAAGAGGCCCTTTGTTTAATATTGAATTTATCAGAGAGTCCAGATACAAGGTGTGAACAGTAGGCACTCCAGTACACCAAACATCTAACCCAAGCAGGTTTAGGACACAAGTTCAAAGCACTACAAGTTTTTATTTGTGTCAAACTCTTCCCTATAAGTGTTTCCCACCACAATCACAGCCACAATGCAAGTACAATAAAGCACAATAAATAACTCTTTGTCTTCTTTCAGCCACTTACTGCCTCCTCCACTCCTCCTCGCAAGCTTTGTCCACCTCCTCTCAACTCTGGCTCATCAATGTGAGGCAGGCAGCTCTTTTTGTCTAACTCCCCAGGACTGCTTTCGATCATGTGATGCTGCAGCTCTGAAGTACTTCTGTATGAGGTTGGAGCCCAACGGAACAGAGACTCACAAATCACACAGCTCCCCTTGGCAGCCCCCAGGGGATCCAGTGAGGCTGTTCCCCAGGACTACAGTACCCGGCATGCCTTGTGGGCATCCACGTGTGTATCCGAGCTTGGGCTCGTTGTTATCTACCGTTCCAGGGAAGATAAAGCCCCATGCACATTCTCTCCCTCAGTCAGGGCATGGGTTGTCCCTCAAAAAAGGGTATTGTTGATGGCATATTTGCAAGTGACACAGTGGATCCTGTTACAGCTCCAAATACCTGATAAGAAATGTAGGTCTCCTCTGTGAAGTTAGCTGCAGACGACAAGTTTGCTTAGGTTAGGTGGACAATGGAAGGACACAAAGGGAGGGTTAGGAAAATAAGGATCCTGCGGAAGGAGCACTCTGCAAAATTGGGAAATTTTGTTTGATGAGCTTTGGGAAAGATAGTGTGTAGTGTGGAGTGGGAGGACCAGTGATATGCAGGTTTTATTATTGAGTGTATGTGTGATGAAAAAGATCATTTACTGACATTATACTGTAACTACCATCCTAAATCCTATTAATATGATCATTCATTTTCCAGTATCTTATGAGAGTAGGTATCCAAAGGAAATTCTGGCAGCACTGGACCAGCCATTCTCATACTCTACATTAATTTATTTGTACAAAAGATTTTGGTCAGTGGGGCCTATCCCTACATCATTAGACAACCTTGCTATATGGTCCACCAGTCATTCACACGGGATAATTGTGCACACATAGGATCAATTTAGAATACAAGACACGTATCAACGATAATGACTTTGGGAAGTGAGAGGAAATCTAGGGTGTCAAGAGGAAAATGCACACAGACCTGTGGGTAATGTGCAAACTCCACAACGGCAGTGACCACACTGGCGTATGCAGTACATATTGAAAGTACTTATCCCTTTGAGTTTTCATATTTTATTGTTATACAACATTGAATCACAGTGGATTTAATGTGGCTTTTTGGATGCTGAAGTGAAAACTGATCACTGCAAATTGGTCTAAATTAATTAGAAATATGAAACACAAAATAACTGCTTGTATAAGTATTCACCATCTTTAATGTGACACACCTAAATCTTCACTGATGCAGCCAATTGGTTTTAGAAGTCTCATCATTGGTTCAATGGAGATCACTTGTCTCGGATTTCAGTTGATTGTAGTTTAAATGCACCTGACTGTATGTGGAAGGTCCAACTTGTTTTGAGTCAGTTTGGTGACCTACAGTAACTTACACAATGAACATGAAAGATCACTCCAGGCAACTTGGTGAAAAGGCGATTAAAAGAAGAAAATATCTGAGTCACTAAATACCCATGCTAAATCCTTCAAGAAGAAATGGAAAAAGTATGGCCCATGCTGTAAATCTGCCTAGAGTAGGCCATCCACAGATACTGAGTGATAGTACAAGAAGAAGACAAGTGAGGGATATCACCTCTGAAGGAGTACAAGCTACCATGGCTGAGATTGGTGAGGCTGTGCAGACACCAGCTGTTGCTGGGTGCTTTACCAGTCGCATCTTTATGGGAGAGTGGTAAAGAGAAAGCCACTGTTAAAAAAAAAAAGATATCTCGGTGATAGTTTGTTAGAAGGCACAATGTGACTCTATTGACAGCTGAAGTAAGGTTTCTATGATCTGTCCATCCATCCATCCATCCATCCATCCACCATTTTCTACTGTTAATCCAGGTTGCGAGGGCAGCAGTCTAAGCAATGATGCCCAGACATCCCTTTTCTCCACCACCTCCTCCAGCTTCTCCAGGGGGATACTGAAGCCTTCCCAGGCCAGCTGAGATATATAAACTCTCTAGCATGGCCTAGGTCAGCCCCACGGTTGGACAAGCCCAAAACACCTTTCCAGGGAGGTGTCCAGGAGACATCCTAATCAGATACCTGAACCACATGAACTGGCTCCTTTTGATGTGGTGGAACAGTGGCTCTACTTTGAGCTTTTCACAAATTCCTGTGCTTCTCAAGCTGAATAAGGCCCTAACACCCTACAAAGGAAACTGATTTCTGCCGCTTGTACCCATGATCTACTTCTTTCAGTCATTACTCAAAACCTGTGACCATAGGTGAGGGTTGGAACACAGACCAACTGATAAGTCATTCCCTTTTTTCCCAGATTCATCTTCACCACTGGCCGGTACAACATCTGCATGACTTTGGAGGTGGCTCTGATCCACCTGTTGATCTCCCGGTCCCTTCTTTCCTCACTCGGGAATATGATCCCAAGATACTTAAACTCATCTATGGTCTGATGAGACAAAAAATAAGTATTCAGATTAAACGCCACAATAGAACACTTCACTTAATATCAAAAATACAATATCCCCACAGTGATGTATGGTAATGGCAGCATCATGCTGTGGCCCTGAAAAACTTGTGAGGCTGGTAGAGAGTAATATGAATGTAGCAAAACACAGAAACATCCATCTATTATCCAATCCACTATTTCCTAACTACAGGGTCACGGGGGTCTGCTTTAGCCAATCCCAGCCAACACAAGTCACAAGGCAGGAAACAAACCCCGGGTAGGGCACCAGCTCACCACAGGGCACACACACCCATACACCAAGCACACACTAGGGACAATTTAGGATCACCAATGCACCTAACCTGCATGTCTTTGGACTGTAGGAGGAAATCGGAGCACCCAGAGGAAACCCACACAGACACGGGGAGAACATGCAAACTCCATGCAGGGTAAAATCTGATACAGTCTGCAAGAAACCTACAGCCTGGGAGAAGATTGGTTACCCAGCAAGACAACGACACAAGCATAAAGCTAAAGTTACACAGATATGACTTAAAAACAACTTAATTAGTTAATGTCCTGGAGTGGCTGAGACAGTCCAGATGTCAAATCAATTGAGAATTAGTGGCTGGACATGTAAAAGACTGTTCAGTCATGATCAAAATGCAAACTGACAGAGCTTGAGCAGTTTTAGAATGAAGAATGGGTAGTGCCCAGATGTGCAAAGCTGACACAGAAACATGCATACAGACTTAAAGCTGTCATGGCTGCCAAAGGTGCATCTGTGAGCAGTCATTTTGTGTTTCATATTTGTCATTAATTTAGATCACTTTGCAGAAATCAATTTTCCTTGCAGCATTAAGGGTTCTTTTTCTGTTGATCAAAAAAGCCAAATTAAATCCACTGTGATTTAATGTTCTATAACTATAACATCAAAGTGTTCAACATGGTGTGAATACTTTTTATAGACAATGTATAAAAAAACAGCACTAATCACTGAGCTACTTGGCTCATCTACCATGCCATCAGAATGGCCTGCTAAATTGAAGGACCTTTCATTCAGTTTAGTGACATATTTTACTTAGCTAAGTGTTTCGTGCCCATGCGTTATTAGAAATTATTGCATCCATGGCTTTTCTTTCTCAACATAAATGACAGGGAATGGGTGTAGGGTGGCCTGAATGTCACTTATACTGATGAGCTGACTGAAGCTGAGTTTTCAAAAGCTATTGTGAATAATTATTATCACCTGGAAACAATGTTAGCTATTTTTATAGGGGAAATAAATCACTTGCAAGTGTCTGTAAAAAACATTTCATAGTTCATGACTAGGTGTCTTGTGGGCGTCGAGGCGTGTCATAATTGACTCAGAAATGAGGCCCACGGCTCCCTCAATGAATATCCTTTAGTAGCGTGTGTCCTACACCTGTCAGGCATTGTTTCTGCCAAGTCCTTATTCTTGGCAAGCATTTCTCTTTCATGGATTATATGAGATATGTGTATCACAGCTTTCCCATTTTTTAAATTTTCCATTCTTTTTATAATGGGATGGTCAATTTGACATTTTTTATCACAGTTGAATAGGCACAATTCTTCACGATGCTGTGAGCAGTAAAACCCAGTCTTAGGAAGTTTGAAGAGAACTGAAGGGAAGTTTATGAAAGCAGTAGATGGCCACCTGGCTTAAAGGAACAATCTGATCATCGCTAAAGTATTGTATGATAACTGCAAAGGAGGGATAGTGAAAGTATAGCACAGCCATGTAGTGTGACCACAAGGGGGCACCAGAGAGCCCCAAACTACAGACAAAGTAAAGCACTACACATTGATAGAATATAATAAAGGATTTTTATTCCTTTCCTTTCCTGGGCACCTCTTTGCAATTGTCCCAATGACATACCATAGTTATACAATAAATGAACACAATAAATTGCCAATCTTCCTCCCTCTCTACCTCTGTTGAGTTTTGCCCATTTGCTCCCAACTCTGACTTGTTCATGTATGGGAGCAAGTTTCCTTTTATGCTGGACCCATAATTCCTTCTGGTGTCATGCTATATCTTCCAGAAATCACTTTTGGGCCGTAATGAAAGTAGGGAGGTCCTCTCCCAACAGCCCCCCTATATTGGAGCATTGAGACTCCGTCAGGGTTTAATTTCTGGACTCCATATCCCATGCACTCCTGCGGGTGTCCCAATTGGGTTCTCATATGAGGAACACTGCCACCTTGTCTATGGGGGATGGAACCTCTCCGGAATCTCAGCTTCTGCCAGTGCATCCATTATCTCCTGCCATCCAGACACAAAGTTATTTCTCCTCTCCGCTGGCAAATTCGTTGTCTCTCTGGCCTCCCATTCGAGTAGTGTATTTTTCCCAGTCTAACCTGGGATGCCCATTCTCCTCCTATGGTAGCTATTTCACTTTGTGCTGTTTCTTGAATATTACTCTTAAATCTCATCTTTAACATATTGAAGCAGCAGGGGAGTCATAAGCCCAGATGTCTTTCTTATGGAGTCTGCACATTTTCCTCATGGTTACATGGGTTTTCCTCCCAGATACTCACAATTTCTTCCCAAATGTGCAGATCAGATTAACTGGCAGTTACAAATTGGGTGGGCCCAAACATGGACAGACACCCTGTCCGAGGCTTTTTCCTACAGCCAGTAATGCTAATATTGGTATTGGGTCACTACAACCCTGAATTGTTTAAAGTAGATTTCAGAATGTCATGTTATGTTATGCTAATCCAATTTTGAAAGGTTGTAGCAGCATAAATCAAAGGAACAGTGGCATGATCTGAACCAACAAAGTTAAACTTCAAGGAAACATTTAATAAGAATCATGATGTTTGAAAAGGAAAAGAAAAGAAACAGAAGACTTATTAAAGCTTAGACTCACAGGGGCAGCAGTCTGTCCTGAAAGCACTGGGCACATGGCAAGAATCAACCCATAATATGCCAGTAGTCCATCAAAGGGCTCAATCATGCACAAACCCATAGTCACAATCAGACAGGACCAGTCATCTACAGTTCAAATCATAGGTCTGATTGTTGTCTATGTGGAGTTGGTGTATGCACTGCATCTTGTGTTTGTTTTCTCTGTGGATACTCCATTTACTGTTTGTGGTTCCAATAAAACCAGGATTTTCAATTTAATGGGGCTGCAGCATATTTATGGCACATCATAACACACACAGAATAATATTCTCTTGCAGTACAAAATTTTTCTGCAAATTCTTTTTTATCCTTTTTTGCCAACCTTTGTCATTCAAAATCGACAACAGTATTTTTGCATTTGTAGATTGTTTCAGTTGGTGGTAAGAAATGTTTTCTTTTCTAAAATGAATATTTGGGAGTTTTGTGTATATTAATGTTGCTCTTTTTGATGAGTGATTTTTGATATTGTTGCTTTCAAGGGGTTGTGTTGTGCACAATGTAAATACATTCGATAATATGCAAGTACCATCCATTTTGATTCATTGTCTGGTCTTTCCTTTTTAATCATTTTCTAATGTTTAATTGGTCAGGGTCATTCATGATATCCAATTCTACTCTTTATACTTAGTGTTACCAAGGAAGAGGTTGTGGAAGTAACCCCTGAGGAAGACAGGAATAGTTCAATCAATCAGCTTTTATTCAGTCACAGATGAGCACATGGATTCATGCCTTTCAAGACAGAAGAGAAAAGTTCCCCTATTTTGTTCAGCTTTTATATATTTTCCTTCCTCCTCCTTCCCCTTACTCATCAAAAAGCATAATATCATTTACCTAAGCATTTCATCTTACATTGCACAAATTGGCTAACTGTTTCTATTTTGTGTTTGTGTCAGATGGACCCTAAAGAAGGAAAGGTCATCTTTCCAGTGTCTAACAGGCGCGTTCCTAAAGAGGAAGTTGTCCTAGGTCAGCTCACTGCACCCTGTCTTATGACAGACACCTGTAAGAATAACCTGCCATTATAGTAAAACAGCTTTGTCAGCTTTTAACCCTTAGTAACTTGCAAGCAGTTCATTTTTCTTTCACAAGGTGGTGGCCTTTATGAGTTAAAGAGAGGAGTTGTTACAACAGGTTGGCTGGCAATGCCTCCACATTTTAAGATGAGACTATTAGTTTTGGGTTTCAGCTCCCAGCATCCCAAAAATAGCTGGAATATAAACACATTGAACAATTTATTAGGAAACTATACTAGTACTGGGGAGGGCCTCCTTTCACTCTCAAAACAGCCTCAGTTCTTAAAACATTACAGTGAGATTCTGTTCCACGTTGTCATGATTGCATCTTGTGGTTTCTGAAGGTTTGTAAACCGCACTTTCTTTCTGTAAGTCTCCCATTCTACTATGTCCCAAGGTGTTCTATTAGATTCAGATCTAGTGACTGAGAAGGCCCCTGAAGAGCACTGAACACTTTGTCATGTTCATGAAACCAGAGAGCTAACTTTGCTTTGTGACACAGTGTATTATCATGTGGGAAGTAGTCATTAGAAGATGGATGTACCAATTTATGGCTAAATTTTGGTAGCGTGACGTTCACAAAGTGTGGGCTCTGTAGGTCTGGTGTGGGTCACTGGTATGCATACTTTAACTGCTGGTACAGAGAAGCACAAATTGATCTTTGAGTCTTGGCTGCTGCACTCCAGGCTTGTGTAATGGAAGGTGGTGTGGGCCGAATGCTTAGGAATTAGCCACGTGGAGCAGCGCTGATCAAAACAAAATACAATATAAAAGATCTGGTGAAAGAATAATAATAATAATAATAATAATAATAATAATAATAATAATAATAATAATAATAATAATAATAATAAACTATTTCTTACTGTTTACACATGTGTTTTTATCTTCTTGATGAAAGAAAACAGTGAGATCCATATGCACAGATCAGAAACAACATGCCAGCTTCATGAAGTATGACTTCAAGAAAATGCTGTGTGGCATGGCCAATCACTGTCTTAAAGATTGGAATGCAGTTTTACAATTTTTCATGTCATGGAATTCATGAAGTGTTGAATACATTCCTTTTATAGTCTGGTCCATGTTGACATTATTGCATCACGCAATTTCTTCAGGTTTGTCAGCTGCACATTCATGCTGCAAATCCCCCATTCTATCAAATCCCAAAGGTGTTCTATTGGATTCAGATCCAGTGATTGGCAAGGCCGCTGAAGACAGCTGAACTCTATGGCATGTTCATGAGACCAGTATGAGATGACTTTGCTTTGTGACATGGTGCATTGTCATGCTGGAAGTAGCCATGGGTAAATTGTGACCATGAAGGGGTGCTATGGTCAGCAATAATACTCAAATAGGCAATTGTATTAAAATGGTGATTGATAGGTATTAATGGACACAAAGTGTACCTAAACCACCTTCCCCACACCATCTCACCACCAGCCTGGACTGTTGACACAAGACAGGTTGGGAACCTTGATTCATGCTGTTGGTGCCAAACTATGGCCCCATTATCTGTGTGCCTCAACAGAAATCGAGGTTTATCAAACCAGACTACATTTTCCAGCATTCAGCTATCTAGTTTTGGTGAGCCTATGCCTCCTGCAGCCTTGGCTTTCTGTTGTTTTCTAACAGGAGTGGAACCTGACATGGTCTTCTGCTGTTGTATTAAAACCACCTCAAGATTCGACATGTTGTTCATTCTAAGATGCTTTTTTGTTCACCATACTTGCTGTGGGTGGTTATCTGAATTACTGTAGCCTGGTCATTCTCCTCTGACCTCTCTCATCAACAAGGCTTTTCTGTCTGCAGCACTGCCGCTCACTGGATGTTTTTTTTTGTTTTGGCACCATTCTGACTAAAAACTATAGACTATGCGTGTAAATACCAGAAGATCAGCGGTTACAGAAATACTCAAACCAGCCTGTCTGCCACCAAGTGTCCGAGTGTTCTCTTTAAAATGTCCAAGGTGTCTCTATACAAAAGCAACTCCTTTGTAAATTAAAATTGGTTGCAACGACAGCAATGTGATGGGCATTACACAGTGTTTATAAAGTTTGTATTCATGTGAACTGTCAATCATACCAGCTTAAAAAGTTCTTAAATAAATTGTACTTTCCTATGTTCAGTGCATGCTCCCGACTTCCTTCTCCTTCTATGTTGATAAATACTCATAAAGAACATTCAAACGAATAAGATAAATTTACTTGAATGTCTGAGTGGTTTTACCTTTCAAGTATCCACTTTCCTTCAACATCCCAAAGGCTTGTATCTTAGGGTTAGGGTTAGGGTTAGGGCAACTGTCAAATGTAAATTATTCCTGAGTGTACAAGTGTATCCTACGATGGATTGGCACCCTGTCCAAGGTGTGTCCAACTATGCTAGGACAGGTTCAGGCCTCCACATCTACGTTAAAGGATGGATGGAAAGAAAAGATAATTTCATGCATGTCTGTAATACAGTATACCATGGTCAGAGTTCCCCCCAGCAGCTTTAAACATAAAGCAAGGGCCAGTTGTGGGTAGGATGTTATTCCGTCATCAGGTTCCATTAATTTAGAGCTGACAATTAAACTTACCAGCATGTCTTAGTGATATGAAAGAAAAAACAAATTACTCAATAAAAAATCTATGGAAGCATGGTGATAACATGCAAACCCCCACCCTTAAAGCATATATAACTTTCCATCGCAAACTCAAGTGTATCCATTTCAGGGTCATGAAGATTAGAAAATATGGTCTTGACATAGTTTCTTTTTTGTAGGATTTTATTCTAAATGTAGTGGCACAGATCGGAAAGATTGTAGTCCAGCAAACAACCCAATCACAACACATTACCTAGGATAATTTCTGAAATGTTGTTTCTCTTGTATTAAAGTTAAAATGTTCAATATATGTTAAGCATTTATTTTTATTCCCTTAAGTTAAATTAAATTCATGGAGTGATTTCATGCTATCAACAGATTAAGGTTGAGCCTCCCAGGTTTCTGATGAAATCCTCTTAAATCTGAAGGCACGATTGTGGCTTTTTCTAATGTCTTACATTAAAGACCTCAGAGTTTGTGTCACAGAAGGGCTCCTGCAGCCCTGTTTGGGACCATGCAAGCTGCAAAATGTCCGACTCATGACCAAGGGTAGAGTGGTGGCTTTGTGGCTAAGGATCTGTGCTGGTATCTAGAAGGATGCCAGTTCAAATCCCATCACTGCCAGAAGGGATCAATTGGGCCCTTAACCTGAAAATTGCTCCAGGGGTGCTATATATCTGCTGACCTTCCACTATGATTCCCAAAAGGTCAGGTCTTTCCATGGATACCCTAAATACAAAGAGGACTGTTTGACTTATGTTAGGTAGATTGCCCAGAGGGGACTGGGCGGTCTCTTGGTCTGGAACACCTACAGATTTTATTTTTTTCTCCAGCCTTTGGAGTTTTTTTTTGTTTTTTCTGTCCACCCTGGCCATCGGACCTTACTCTTATTCTAAGTTAATTAATGTTGACTTATGTTTATTTTTTATTGTGTCTTCTATTTTTCTATTCATTTTGTAAAGCACTTTGAGCTACATTTTTTTGTATGAATATGTGCTATATAAATAAATGTTGATTGATTGATTGATTGATGCAAAAAGACAATTTCCCCTCTAGGATTAGTAGATATATATTATAATATATATTATATATAGTATATGAAAAAAGGCATGACTTCAGTGCTTCTAGCCTGAAGCATGGGTTCTGTCTTTATTGGAACCTAAATCCACAGTGTAGGTTGTGGTAGTGGAGTAGGACTTTATTCCAACACCATCAGATGCAAGCCAGGAAACCCTACATGAAATACGTAATTGTCATTGGGCACACACTAATGCCCTTGGCTACGCTCAGGCAATTCAGAATGCTAATGTCTTGGGGATGTGAAAGAAATTGGAAACCTCAGCCAATACTGGAGGACACGTAGACTGCATGCAGACTGTCACTGTCAGGATTGATCCCAGCACCCTGGAGCTGTAAGGATGTGGTGCTAATCATCCCATCACTACCATATAAACCTCTAGAGTTCAACGGATGTGTTATGAAGGCTGAAAATAGAGCTCCAATTTCACATGTCTGCTCAGCATGCTGATATCTTGAACATTTGATGTGAAGTATTTTTTTTCTTCTAGTTTTAAGTGCTGTGACAGACGATGAGGGGAGCTGCACACTCAGTTGTTGTTGAATGCCTTTCTATGTGAGTGTTAGCATTAACGCCTTTTTAGAAAACATAAAACACCAAACCAGAACAACATATGTTTGACTAGAACAGGTCATGCAGTCCAAAATGTCATGGTGATTCGTATTCATTCAGCATTTTACAAACCTGTATTCATTTGGTAGGATACAACAGGAAAAAAAAGTTCAGTTTCAGAATGTGTTACCAAAAAACCAACTTGGAATTTAATAGCTTTATGGAAATAATTAGGGCTTGCATGGTTGATAGGACATTGCCAAGGAGGACGGTGGCACTTGGGTCACTTAGGATACTAGTAGAGCCCAGAAGAGGTCAGGAAAAAAGACATTCATGCTAACCACTAAATAGGCTTTTTAGATATGATAACAGTGAACAGGAAGCAGCCACCATATATGTCATGTTATTGTGAATGGTGCAAAAAGAGAGAGGGGTCGTAGATGACTACCATGTCTCCCTGGATAGCAGGATGACAGCAAAGCTATTATAGGTCAGACCTAACTTTCTAAAGAAGAAGGAAGACCTAGCTATATAAGGGCAGTCTGACACTGTGACTTTCAGTGATCTTAGAAAAAAGTTTGCTGACCATTCCCTGATTCTAGGCTCAGAAGCTTTTCCCACCAAGAAGCCCTGACAGGTTGAGTAAAATGGGATGTAAAATGAAAATGGATGGATCTGGTTTTTCAACACTGAAAAAGTAAGAAACCTTGCGTGTTAATAATGTTGAACTCCCTAACTATTTGAAAGTAGATGTCAGTAAGAATTTATTCTGTTTTCACAGGAATAAAGAGCTTAACATTGGCTGATGCATTTAATATATAATGGAAAATGCTTTAAATTTCCATCTATGATTGCTTTCCATTGGCCCGTGTTAATCAAACTTAAGTGGTAACTTATTTTTCAAATATGTATAAAGTGTAAATGCGCAATACTCCAGCCATTACAGAAGATGACTTAAAATGAGTTTAGCATAGCAGTGAGGTGCTTATGAAACCCTTAATCATAGAAGCAGCGGCTCTTAAGATCCAATCCTGCATTTGATTTATGATGAAGGATTCTTGACACTTATGGCAGCAGTTTATGGGTCAACAGAAGCTTTTTAAAATTTAAAAGTTCTGTACACAGCAAAAATTATTTTATTTCAATGTGAAACACAAGGAGCACTTTTATGCAGCCCCAACCTAGAATAACATCAAGAAGGCCAAATTAGTACCAATAAGATTTATTTAATGTAAGTCAGCAAAACAGTAACACAAAAAATTTAAAAAAGCAGATATGGCTTCCCTGTGACTTCCTAGAACAGGCCTTCCATTTCTGACTATTGTAGGATGCCTTGTCCCCTTGCTCTTGTTCCCAGATAGTGTCTCAAGCACTAAACAAGCCCCCTCTCCTACCTTGATTCTGTATCTTACTGTGGCCACTCTTCCTCTCACCAAGTATACACCCAGGCTCTGCATTCAATGAGCTTCTCACACAAAGGTGGCTGTTAAGCACTTCAGGTCCAACCAACGAATCACCTCAGGGTTCAGAACAACCTGAAATTTGCTCCAGGGATGCCAGGCTAGAGCTCTTTTTAGCATCTCCATGGTGTCTCAGCTCTCCTGAGCTTTCCATATGCCCTAACAGGCCAGGTCTCCATGGCAGCACCCATGATGACTGCTCTTATGTGTTTGAGATTAGCTCTGCATTTAATCCTATAATCCCTCACAATCATTTCAGTAAACTCAGTCATTCTGGGGCTGAATACTTCTATATGCTTCTGGTTCATGGATCTGTTCGTGAATAGACCACAGCATGTCAAGACTGGAAACCACACTTTTCTAACTCTCATCCTGGACATAGGAACACCGCAGGGTTGTGTGTTGAGCCCTGTGCTCTTCATTCCCATCCCATATTATAAAACAATTGGATGTGAGTGTCAGTAGGTTTTGTGCCCTAGGAACCAAGTTACTCAAACTATTCTATAACATTTCAGTAATTATTTACCACTCGGATGCTGATCTTTCTTATCATAAAATAGGTCATTACGATAGCAATTGACAAGAAGAACTCATAATTAATTGCAGATTAATTATTATGATATTTGAGGCTTCCTTTAGAGTGCCTCGTTCAAAAACTAATCAGCACATTGTCATCTCATAACAGACTTAAGTTTCAAGTTTGGTATTTTTCCATCCAGCCATTTTAACTCTGCACTGTTCTCAAGAAACTGCGACACTCAGACAAACACACACATACACACAGATAGACGCACACCCATTACTGAGATATCAATGTTTTTGGTATCATGGGACTCTAAAACGTTGAGATCCGTCAAAAACCAGAGATCAAAATTTTTTGACTAATCTAAAGCTTTTGCTCCTCCCCCATAGACGATAGGTTATTGTGGGGGATGGCGCAAAGCAAAGATTTGCTGATGACACCACAATAGTTGGACTAATTTCAGACGATGATAAAGTGACATGCAGGAACACCTGGCTGAGTTTTGTAAGAACAACAATCTAGTCCTAAACACCACCAAAAATAAAGAAATCATCGTAGACTTCAAAAAAAGAAAAAAAAAAACAAAGACAAACTATCACCCCTCCACATTTATGGAGATGTAATGGAATGTTTGCAGAGCATAAAGTTCCTTGGAGTTTTACAAAAAAAAAAAAAGCTGAAATGGATCCCTTAACACCTCTCACCGGGTGCAAAAAGCCCAACAGAGATTGTGCTTCCTTAGAAAAGTGAAACAGACTCAACTTCTTGAATAACACCTGGTTAACTTCTAACACAACACCACTGGGAGTGTTCTCTCACTCTGTGTGACTGTGTGTTACAGCAGTTGCAAGGTTACCTATCAGAAGAGGCTGCATTATGTGGTGAATGCTGCTCAGTGAATCTTCAAGATGGGCCTCTAACGTCTGGATCATGTCGATGTTAGCCAAATGAAGAAGAAAGCTAACAGTATCGGCAGAGATACAACACACTCCATGCATTTCCTGTCACTAACGTCAGTTAGGTGATCCAATCCCACACAAACACTGAAACACTGACTTTTTTCCAGAGCTGTGGCCTCAATTACCCCCGTCTAACTGCTGACAAGTTTTTGCTTATATATATATATATATATATATATATATATATATATATATATATATATATATATATATATATATATATATATACACTCACCTAAAGGATTATTAGGAACACCTGTTCAATTTCTCATTAATGCAATTATCTAATCAACCAATCACATGGCAGTTGCTTCAATGCATTTAGGGGTGTGGTACTGGTCAAGACAATCTCCTGAATTCCAAACTGAATGTCAGAATGGGAAAAAAAGGTGATTTAAGCAATTTTGAGTGTGGCATGGTTGTTGGTGCCAGACGGGCCGGTCTGAGTATTTTACAATCTGCTCAGTTACTGGGATTTTCCCGCACAACCATTTCTAGGGTTTACAAAGAATGGTGTGAAAAGAGAAAAACATCCAGTATGCGGCAGTCCTGTGGGCGAAAGTGCCTTGTTGATGCTAGAGGTCAGAGGAGAATGGGCCGACTGATTCAAGCTGATAGAAGAGCAACTTTGACTGAAATAACCACTCGTTACAAATGAGGTATGCAGTAAAGCATTTGTGAAGCCACAACACGCACAACCTTGAGGCAGATGGGCTACAACAGCAGAAGACCCCACCGGGTACCACTCATCTCCACTACAAATAGGAAAAAGAGGCTACAATTTGCACGAGCATATTGGACAGTTGAAGACTGGAAAAATGTTGTCTGGTCTGATAAGTCTCGATTTCTGTTGAGACATTCAAATGGTAGAGTCAGAATTTGGCGTAAACAGAATGAGAACATGGATCCATCATGCCTTGTTACCGCTGTGCAGGCTGGTGGTGGTGGTGTAATGGTGTGGGGGATGTTTTCTTGGCACACTTTAGGCCCCTTAGTGCAAATTGGGCATCGTTTAAATGCCACGGGCTACCTGAGCATTGTTTCTGACCATGTCCATCCCTTCATGACCACCATGTACCCATCCTCTGATGGCTAGTTCCAGCAGGATAATGCACCATGTCACAAAGCTCGAATCATTTCAAATTGGTTTCTTGAACATGATAATGAGTTCACTGTACTAAAATGGCCCCCACATTCACCAGATCTCAACCCAATAGAGCATCTTTGGGATGTGGTGGAATGGGAGCTTCATGCCCTGGATGTGCATCCCACAAATCTCCATCAACTGCAAGATGCTATCCTATCTATATGGGCCAACATTTCTAAAGAATGCTTTCAGCATCTTGTTGAATCAATGCCACGTAGAATTAAGGCAGTTCTGAAGGAAAAAGGGGGTTAAACACCGTATTAGTATGGTGTTCCTAATAATCCTTTAGGTGAGTGTATATATACAGTATATATTGCTGCTCTTATGAGAGACGTCATACCAAATTTTGTTATAACCAAGTATAATGACAAATAAACATTTCTATTCTACAGTATATATCTTCCACAGTATCCATTACTAATAGGATCCTGTGCCCTTTGTCATTCTGGAAGTGCTGTCACTTGTCATTTTCAGGGCATGAGCTGTCACAGTCTTGTATGGCCCTCCTGCCATCATGTAACATTTTGCCTTTCCTGTCCCGATTGTGGCCCCCAATACAGTAGCCAATGTTGTGTTAAGGCCCTTTAGATGAAAATTGTAATAGAATTGTTTTTAATCTTTTAATCACTGTTGAATTAAGAGGCTCATAACACATCAGAAATGAACCAGCAAACTTTTCATTTTATGTTACAGCTTCTTGAAATAAATACTATGGTATGTGCAGCACTCTTCTGTGTATATTAAAACTTCAGTACTAGAATCAGAACTGACTTACTCAGGCACAGACGGTGACTGAGGAGTGGGATTTGAATAAACAATCTCTTAAGTTTATTTAGTGACTATCTATAGTGAGTCATACGGTGAGTCGTTAGTGGGACTGAAATGACAACCATGTAATTGTATATACTGATTTTGTATGATGAGTCAAACAGTGTATCAGCAGTTTGATCAAACTGACAAGCTTGTATCTTTCCATAGTGAGTCAGTATTGAAGATCACATCAGAAGCTTTGTAGTGTCACTTATAATCTGCAGTTAATACCATACCATAGCAATTTAAAGATGCAACATAGTTTTGAGTATATTTATCATGTGGCATCCCTGGCCTGATGATCAATTAATTTATTATCGCATAGTAAAGGAGACTGAGCCAGTAACCTCCTTATCGTACATAGTGACTTGAACCAGGAACCTTGTCATTTTAAACAGGGACTTTCTATAGTGAGTCAGACATTGAGTGAACAGTGGGATGTTAAATCTCAGCCAGGGTGCCTTTCCTGACTTAAATATGTTCTTTGTTTATTTAATCTTTTTGTAATCCTTTAAATATGATGAAATATTATTACTTTTGAATGTTGTATTATTAATTTTGTTTTCTGCATTTATTTATTTGAAATTGTGTTTAACTTTTGTAATCTTGTATTATGTTGATATAAATTTTAGTTTTCTTTGTTCACTGCCCTGTCCCCTTTATGCAGAGCTTAAGGAGACAGGGCCACCAAATAAGCCTCTCAGTATTTAAGGAAAAGCTGAAGGCACACTGCACTTTTGGCATTGCGATTTTACTGATTTATGATTTATACTTTTTATGTATCATGAAGTTTTTAGGACAAAGTCCCAAACATTGTAGCTGAAAAACCCACAAAAGGAAGGATCCCTCACTGTTCAGTTCACAGAACATAAAGGGCAGATGAAGAATACATTGTAAGGTTTCTAAACTCTTTTAGGACTCCCCCCAATGGGACAACATGCCAAAGAGCATCCTGAAGCATCTATGGAAGACAGCCTATCTGTTACTGAGGCAATCACACGCCCCCCAGCACTGCAAATCCGAGCTGACCACAATCATGCTATAAGGTTTTGTTGTAGATGGGTGATGCAAGGAACATTATAAATGTAGGGAACAGTATTTTTGGCCACGACCCTGCCTGATTGCTGTGTCTGTGTATAGGAGAGTGGTACATCCGGCTACAATAAATAACTGTGCTGTACCTGTTTTAAACTGAATAAAGCTGGTTTTGCTAAAGTACTGAGACTAAGCCTTGTGTTTTGAGGGGCAAGACAGGGACTCAAACGTCACAATATATTTTCAAAACGATTTGCTGCACAAGTTCCAAAGAGCACAAAAGTGAAGGAGTTGCCTCAACACAATAAAGACAGTCCAAGGCAAATAAGTCCCCCAAACAGAAACAGAAAGCAAAGTCAAAAAAAGAGCACAGAGGTCAAATAAATCCAGAGAATCAACAATAAACAATGATTATCAGAGAACTCACCAAAAATAATAAGCAAGTTCAATGAACTGCAAGGTAACTGCTTGCTTCCTCAGCCTTTATAGAGTTCAGGGAAATCCCTTGATGAAGATGAACAGGTGGTCCCATCTCTTGGGGCACCACCCACAAAATATATGGAACATAACAAAACAAGTAGAGACATATAGAAATTATACTTATGAAACTAATTAAAAGCACAGAATAATCCACGTAATTAACGAAAATAGCAATACTAATACAAACAAATGAATTATAGATGAATAAAAAAGACAGAAAAAAGGAATGCGAACACTAGCCACCAGGGGCCTCATGCATAACGCCGTGCATAGAATTCACACTATAACATGGCGTGCAAACAAAAGCAGAAATGTGCTTACGCACAAAAAAATTCACATGAATAAATCTGTGCGAATGCCAACTTCCACGTTCTTCCGGTCAGCGTGAAAAGTAACACACGTGCACGCACCTGCTGCCACTCCCCAACTCCTCCCAGAATTATGCCTTTTTGAATATGCAAATCAATATAAATAGCCCTTAGGCTCAGCCATCTGTGAAAAGATAATGGCAACAGCACGAGGGAAAATAGAAGAATTTTAGCGAATACCAATTGGAGGCTAAGAAAAACATACTATTTGTTGGTTTAAACAGTGGTATAAAGAACAAAAGGAAATTGATCGAGTGACATAGTTTAAATTCACAAAGCCTCACAGTGCCCGAAATAAAAAAGAAGTTGTCACATATCAAAGTTGCCATGAAAAGGCAAGTTGTAGCCCACCGTCTGAGTGTCATATGAAAGTTTATTAGGGTATAGAGAAAAAATAAAGGCACACAGTGGGAAAAAAGCACGAATTGTCAACTTAAATCTCGAAATTTCCACTTTAATCACATAGTTTATTTTGTCATTAAATTAGAACATCATAAACTTCATCTTAAAATTGTTTAATTTACTAGTTTCTAATATCCTATCGTAACTAAAGTAGCACATTAAATGCTCTGTTTTGTATTTGATTTTCTATGTACTCTTATGTGTATGAATCACTACGTGCGTCCGGGCTTTCTCTTCCTCTGAGAGGACATAGAATCCATTACATTTGCAATATTACAGCTCTCTGTATAATAAAAATACTGAGATGTATATGTGATATCATTTTCATGATGATAGGAGTTAAAGCATCTTATTAAACATGGGAATACGGTGTTGCAGTGATTGTTCATGTCACACGCAAGATGCTTGCTGCACCATGCACAACCTTTGATGAAATACTTTATTGTAGCAGTACTGTCTTTTTCAAACGTACTAACCCCCAATTCCTGTCCTTACTTTTCTTTCTCCAAATACCCAATCGCCACACAATCAGCTCTGTAATAGATGTTAAGCCATCTGTAAGCTTAGAACGCTGATTCTTCACAACTTTTAAGGAACATTGAAATATCTTCATAGTACGTGTTTAATTATTCTATCCATCTATCCTTCCAGTGTCGCACCAGCCCAGCAAGAATACAGTGCGAGGCAGGGACAATCCATGAATGGGGTGCCAGCTCCTCGCTAGCGCTGCAGCATTGTGTCCTCACATGTTTAATTATTAACAATATAGATTACTTAAATTAAGTTTTATCTGTATAATATAATAAAGATATTTTGCTGCAGGGCGGCATGGTGGCACAGTGGGTAGCGCTGCTGCCTCTCAGTTAGGAGACCTGTGTTCGCTTCCCCGTGTCAGCGTGGGTTTCCTCCGGGTGCTCCGGTTTCCTTCCAAAGACATGCAGGTTAGGTGCATTGGTGATCCTAAATTGTCCCTAGTGTGTCTTGGTGTGTGTGTGCACACCCTGCTGTGGGCTCCACCCTGCCCAGGGTTTGTTTCCTGTCTTTCGCCCTGTGTTGGCTGGGGTTGGCTCCAGTAGACCCCTGTGAGTCTGTAGTTAGGATATAGTGGGTTGAATAATGGATGGATGGATGGATATTCTGTTGCATTTCATCTTAAAAATGATATCGTCATAATATGTAAATACGCGCTTTATAAAGTGACTCAGGTTGTGCAATATTATAACTCTAGTGCAAGTTTACAGCAAGGTAATTGTACTAATATGTACAAACTGTTCTACAAGGGGCACTTGATGGACTGATTGAGTGTGTTTATAGTTCTTGGGATGAAACTGTTTCTGAACCGCGAGGTCCGTACAGTAAAGGCTCTGAAGCGTTTACCATATGATTGCAGTTCAATAGACAGCATGGCTGAGGCAGCGTGTGCTAGACGCTGTATACTGATAATACTCTTTCTGATCAGTTGCTGTACAGCTGTGATTCCCCACTCAGATATAGTAATATAATGAGTGCAATGAGAGTAATATGGAAAAAGATGATCCACTGTGGCAACCCCTAACGGGAGCAGCTGAAACAAGAAAAAGAAGGGGCAGTGTGAGTAACAACGCTAAAGCAGCTATGTACGGTGTCCATTTAAGGACATCCTCCTCCCTCCGAGAAAACTCCATCCTTCCTACTACCTTCAACAAAATATTCCTCGAACCTCCTCCCTCCCCTCTCCTCCCACCACCGTCCGCTCTCAGTTCTCCGATGTCCGTTTTCCATCATCCACCCTCCTATCTTCGTCATCTACCTTCAGCTCTCCGTCAACCCCCACACTCCCCCTGCACATCACGCCATTTTCGTTAATAAAGTGACGTAATACTCCAGCTCCACCTTCTTCACAAGTTCATTCACCAAATTATTTGTCAATTATATTTCACAGTAAGAATTTACAGCACAACTCAAACGTGGAAACGAAGGTAAATGACGTTAATTGTTGAGTGTCTTTTAATACTGTGTAAGCATACATATTTACACGTGTGCATTAAAACGTGTGCATTTATGATTTCTCAGGCTTAAAAGCTCACCTTTTATTAAAAAGTTAAACGCAAACTTTTTTCATTCTGAAGGGCACAAACCACGTCGGATTTCAGCTGTTAAACGCGTGAAAAGTTTGGTACACCAGATAAATAAGCGCAACATATTATCAGCTGTATTGTATGCTTACAATACATATAGAAATGTGTTAATCGTTAACTAATAGTATGGGATGGTGTTTTTCGACTCAGCTACAGATGCAGATGGAGACCAGAACTGCTTTGGCTTTGTATTTGTTTGCTTTTAGGTTTGCAAAGTTAGTTTCCTTTTTTGTGCCTGCTTTTTTATTTCATTGAAATATAATTGAATTTTTATGACAAATAATATATTAACAACAACTTTGATTTCACATTTGGGCCAGAGGCTTTGCAAGTTTCCCCTCCTCCTTTTGGTGGACATTTGATATTTAATTCAACTTTAGCAAACATCCAAAGGTTTAAGTCATGGAATGAGCAGTTATCATTTGCATCAAATATTATTCAGATTTAAATATTGGTTTACTTTTTATATGTAGTATATTTGATCTAATGTTTCATTGTACATATTGTGCTCACTGCTATATTATATTTATTTTATACTAAGATTATATTTGATGGCTTTGTTCTTTGTGATGTGATTTTAATGTTACACTGTGGTCTCTCAGTAAAACTTGCTGACAAATGAAACTTTTCTGTTGGGACATTAAAAATGCATTGAATCAAATAGAATTTAAACTTTAAAAGCATGTGGCCTTTTCTTTGGCCCCTGCAGGCCATAAGTTTGCCTTTTGAATTTAGACCGTGGTTGCAGTTGTATGACCCACTTTTTTGGGGTCAGCTCTGGGTGAAGTTCAGGTCCGGCTTTGTGCTATTTGATTTTGAGGACTGCACCCACTTTTTGACAATTTTATGTGACGGGATCACAATGCGGGATTAAACTAAGTCTCCTGTTATTTTATATAACAACTTTGTATAATGAGTTAGTTGTGAGGATTTACCCAGGAACCTTTTAATTGTATACAGTAACTTTCTGCAATGAGCTGAATAGTGAATCAGTAGAGAAACTATAATGTTAGCACATAATTTACATTACAGGTTAAGTGAGTAGTTGAGCTAAAATAACACCTTTGTATATTTATAGATGGTCAACACCTGTAGGCAGCATTGAAGTTCAAACCATTTCACTTTGTGCTGTGTATTTAATCAGCGTTGCACTTATATAAATAACTTACCTATTTTTCTTTCATGTACAACATAGATTTTATTTCTACTTTTTGTAATATTGTTATTAGTATCAGGTTTTTTATTTGACTTCTTTATTATAGCCTTGCTTTTTGTTTTCATTTTTACGATTTATCATTCAGTCAGAAAGTATGTCTTGGACTCTGCCAGAAACTTCTAATGTTTCTAGTGTTGTCTTGCTAAAGCGGGCAAAGCTCTTAGTTAAACACTGAGTGGGTTATTTTACCAAACAATATAAAGTTATAGAAAATGTTACCACACCCAAGTCTTCGAGATCCCACAACTACTGAACCTTGGACACACTAGAACACCACAACCACTGATCTGGTCAACTCTGTGAATTTTGAACCCTGCCCACCAATAATAACCCAATAACTTTATATTTACATTCACATGTATTCATTTAGAAGACACTTTTGTCCAAGGTGACATACAAAAGAGGTCCATATAATTAAGTAAACATCAGTGTGGGGACAGTTTAGTAACAAATGTTACAGGTCAAGCTTACAAATCTGATCATCACCCATAGTGCTTTCAGCAGATGCTTTTCATTGAGCAGACCTGAGTGAGTGAAGAGGAGCCTCAAAAGTGTCTCCATATACATAGGTGCTGACCAATTGACTTCTCTGAAGGAAAGCTACAAGGAACTGACCTCAATATGTGCTGCTACATGGAGCAAAAGTACTAATCTGAAAAGTGGAGTGACATGTACCTGTCTTGGTTGGTTGAACACCAGATGTGCCACTCCATTCTGAATCATCTTCAGTAACACGGAAACACATACTGGTACTCCTGTCAGTAGAGAGTTTCAGTTGTCCAGACATGACAAGACCACTGCCTGGATGAAGAGTTGTGCTGCATACTCTTTTACAGTATATATGGTCTGATCTTGAAGATGCTGTATAGAGTGAATCTACAAGACTGAGAGACTGTTACAGAATAGTAAACAAAGGACAACTACTCTTCAGTTACTACCAGATGTTTTGCACACTGACTAGGCAGGCTTTTATGATAATGAGCCGAGCTTAACAGAGATTGAATGAGGTGGGATAAAAAGAAGGTCTGTCTTTGCCAGTATGAAAGGTGCTATATAGGCACCTGACCCGAGACAGACTGGACATGGAGGCCACATAAATAAATCCACTATTTATTTTTCTTCACCTGTGGGCGCACATCTTCCCTATGTCCCACAGGCAATACACAGTCCCAAGCACAGCACACACCAAAATAGCAATAAAGATGTAGAATATCCTCCACTCCTCCTAGGCAGCTTTGTCTTCTCCCTCCTGACTCCAGCTCCTGAGTGGTGGATGCTGACTCCTTTTATTAGGCACTCAGAAGAGCTCCAGGTCCTTGATTGCCAACACCCGGGTGTGCTGAAACTACTGCCCAGAAGGGCCCAGCAGCTCCCACTGCAGCACCCCCTGGCAGCGCCTGCAGAACCCAACAGGGCTGCACCAAACTCTACCTCCCATGATGCCCTGCAGGAGTCTGAGGCACTGCTGTAACCCAGGGAGGCTGCCATCTAGTGTCCATGGGGAGGTATTGGGTCTCCCATGCTTGCTCCCCTGGAACATATGCTGCAGGGGCGTCCTGGCTGGGCACGAGCCCAGGCCATCTGCCACATCAGGCTGAGTTGGAGTTAGTGTTCCTTCATCCAGGTTGCAATATCATTGAGCTGTGCAGAGATTCCAGCTGATACTGTCTGGTCTTTAGGTGAAAATGAAAGTAACAGCTGTCTATCATCGACTATGATGAGCTTTGATAATGAGAAAAAATGAGATTTTGAGTACATGTGGCTGAAATTAGGTTTCCTTGCAGGGCCAATGGGCTGACACCTCATGACAGGATCAGAAGCTCAGCAATTCAGAAGAACCGTAGAGTACTGTAGATTCACTTCTCCAAATCGAGAGTAGCCAGTTGTGGTGGTTTGGGAATGTTATATAGATTCCCACTGGACAGCTCCACTTGGGGCAGCTCTGGACACAATCTACTGTGCAGAGACCACACTGCAGACCCAGGAAACACTTTAGGGATTATACATCTCAGCTGGCTTGGGAACCCCTGAGAATTCTGTAGAAGGAGCTGTAATCTGTAGCTGGTGTCACACACGTGCGCAAGGGAGTCAGCTAAAGGGCTCAAAAAAGCATAATTGCACGCTGGACCAGGGGATGGCAGAGTGCACTGATCCTTTCTCTCTTTCCTCTCCTTACCAAACATGGGAAATTCCGCCTGGGCTCAATGACATCACTTCCGCTTCCTGCCCAGATGAAGTAATTTCCCAGCTTTAAAACCGCCATGTTTTTGTCTGTTCTGTTTTGGACTGATGTCTGTAAATCATTTCACAGTGGCAACAGGGAAATCTGGGCTGGACTGTTTAGCCTGCTGTTGCCATGATCCTCACCAGGAAAAGTAGATAGATAGATATGTGCTTGTAAAATCTTTTACTAAGTTCAGTTCAGTAAGTTTGGTATCAGGTATGAACACAAATCAAATTTATTGACAGAACTTTAGCAAGGATAAGCAATCTTGACTGACTTTCTCTGGCTCTATTTAGGCCATGTTATTTTCCACATACTGTATTTCAAAGAAATGGCATTGTATCTAATTCAAGCAAAAGGACGGATCAACAATGAAAATGAAGGTGGTGTGAATATCATCTTCTATCATTTAGCACCCGTGTTATGGAGGCATAGAGCAAGAAGTATTGAAAGTATTAATGTGCTATCCTGTGATGGGCTTTAGCTTGAAGCAGTCTGCTAAGCATTCTCTGTTTTTGAATCCTGATGAGACGTATGAATAAATTTATCTGATGGGGAAAATAAAAAACCTTTCATTACCCAACCATGTTCCCTGAGCTGATACTTAGCAGATGAGTAATTGTGCTCTTGAGGTGCCCCAGTCCTGGATAATATAAAACCTTCTACCTCCCTTGAGTGATACCAGGTGAAAGCTGTCTCAGAGATGGGATTTAACAAGAGCCATAAAATACAAAGACACGGTGTGAATTTGACAAATGTTATTTTAAAAATGTGTACAGCAAGCCTGTATGACTGTATATCTAAATGAAGAATCCATAGGAAACACTGTGTCGATGCCCGTCAGACATACAACAGTGGCTAAAATATCTCTCTAATACAAGACACTAGCAGGGAATTGACTCACAAAGGGTCTGACAGTGGGATTCAGCCTCCACCATTTGGATTTCATACAGGTGTAGGGCCTTCCTCTTGCAAGATCTGTCATGATGTAAGACTTAGAAATAGTCACTTGAGTAAAATAAATAATAAGTGTGACGTTCTCACATCAGCACAGAGGCTCCAGTGTCCAAAACAGGTAACAGAATTTGTTATGCCACCACATCAGTTCACTAGATTGCACTTTTATACAAAGTGGAGCATATCAAGCTTCTTGAGTCTTTTTGAATATTTAAAAACAACATTTTTTATTTCTATAGCATATTTTCATGCAAGAAATGTTTTTTATACAATATAAAAGAAGACTTACTAGAGAAAAAACAGCAATTTAGAAATAGGTACAGTATATAAAACTATATAAATAATATATAAAAAAGAATTTATAAAGAATCAATATGCACTGACATAACACAAATATACAAGTAGTAGAATCCTAATTTGAAGATAATTTTGTTATGTCCAGTAAGATTATGGTCAGATGGCCAGAGAGGACAGAAAAAACATGCCCAAAAAAACTCTATGGGCGAGATGCTGGAGAAAAAAATACCCCTAAAGAACAAAATCTGCAGGGATTCTTGTCCAAAAGACCACCCAGCCTTCACTGGGCATTCTACCTAACATAAAGCTGCTAAAGTCAGTCTTATTATTTTTTAGTTAGATAGATAGATAGATAGATAGATAGATAGATAGATAGATAGATAGATAGATAGATAGATAGATACTTTATTAATCCCAAGGGGAAATTCACATACTTCAGCAACAACATACTGATAAAGAACAATATTAAATTAAAGAGTGATAAAAATGCAGGTATAACAGAGAGACAATAACTTTGTAAAATGTTAACGTTTACCCACCTGGGTGGAACTGAAGAGTCGTATAGTGTGGGGGAGGAACGATCTCCTCAGTCTGTCAGTGGAGGAGGACAGCAACAGCAGTCTGTCGCTGAAACTGCTCCTCTGTCTGGAGATGATCCTGTTCAGTGGATGCAGTGGATTCTCCATGATTGACAGGAAACTGCTCAGCGCCCATCGCTCTGCCACAGATGTCAAACTGTCCAGCTCCGTGCCTACAATAGAGCCTGCCTTCCTCACCTGTTTGTCCAGGCGTGAGGCGTCTCTCTTCTTTATGCTGCCTCCCCAGCCCACTTTTAAACTGTATATTAGTCAATTTGAAGCAGTTGGTCTCATAGACAATTGGAGTCTTTACTTTTATTCCATCATTACAAGTAGCTGCATTGTACCGTGATTAGGAGGTGATGAAATATTACACCACTACAGAGAAACCAGAAAAGAACACAGAGGGAAGTAGGGATTAAGAAAGATAGCACATCCATGAAGTATATAATATTATAATGCTTTCATAATCTATGAGAGGTAGAACAGAAATTAATTTGGAAAAAGACCAAATTGAAAAGGTTGAGTTTTTAATAGTTTTTTTTAAATTGATCAGTGGTAATATCCTGGCCTATCTCTATCTGTAAAGTATTCCAAATTTTTGGTGCATAACATCAAAAGGCCACCTTGCCAGTGTTTTTATGCTTAGCTGTTGTTATAATAAGCAAAAAGGCAATCTAAAGTTATGACCGGGAGAGTAAGGGGACAGACAGTCCAAAATATATAAGTGAGTTTTATATACTATTAGCAGAATTTTAAAATGTATTCTAAAGAAACACAGGTAACCAATGTAACAATGCTAAAATCAATCAGATGAGCTCAGATTTTCATTTTATGGCTAAGATTCTCGCTGTTGCATTTTGAACTAACTGAAACTGGTTGATGTCTTTTTTAGGCAGTCCTGTTAATCCGGTCTAATGGACTATAAACAAAAGCGTGAATTAATTTTGCAGCATCTTGCAGTGTTATAAGAGGTCTTACTTTTTCAATATTTCTTAAGTGAAAACATGCAGTCCTAGTAATATAGTTAATGTGTAATTTAAAGTTTAGGTAAGAGTCCATGATCACACCTATGTTCTTAACTTCCTCCTTGACTTTGAGCGCCAAGCAGTCAAGTTTATTTCTAAGATCTTAAAGATTTTCATTTTTTCATAACAACTAAAATTTGTTTTTTCCTTATTTACATTGAGAAAATCACTATTTATCCACTCAGTAATTCAAGACAGACATTGGATCAAAAGGTACAGGGAGTCAGGGTCATCGAGTGCTATAGATAAGTAAATCTGTGTGTTGTCTGCATAATTATGGCAGCTTACTTTGTGTTTTGAGTTAATCTGGTTTACAGAAGCTTGTAAATTGAAAAAAATAATGGGCCCAGAATAGATCCTTATGGTACCCTATATAAAATATCAAGGATCTTTGAGTTACAATCACCATAACTAACAAAAAATGTCCTTTGTGTTAAATAAGACTGAAACCAGTTTAGGACATTATCAGATAGACCCACCCATTGGCTAAGACGATTAATGAGAACGCTGTGGTCTGTGGTGTCCAATGCTGCACTCAAGTCTAATAGAATGAGAGCAGATACATTGTGTCAGCTTTAAAAAACAGGTTGCTTTAACCATAGTAGTTTCTGTGCTATGATTTGGCTTAAAAACTGACTGAAACTTATGAAGAATAGTGTATTCATTCAAGTAATCTGGTTAAAACCTTTTTTTTTCTAGGCTTTTACTTCAAAAATGCAGGTTAGAAACAGGACTGAAAATAAAAGACAGAGGCATCAAGATTATTTTTCTTCAGCAGGGGTTTAACTGCTGCTGTCTTTACAGAATCTGGGGAGACCAGAGTATCAAATGGAGGAGTTAACTATATGAAGTATGTTTAAGCATTGTAAAAGAAGCACAAGACACTTGCATAAAGGTTTGGGGTTTTGCCCCGTATACTGTAACAAAAAATTAGGTCTTTTCTTTCAGACATAAAAATACCAAAATCATAAGACAAAGATGGCGGTTTGGGGGGACAATATAAAGGGATGGACCGGAAATCAGACGTGATGGTTGCTGGGAAGGCGTGATGGATTGTGGAAGGTTGACGTCATCTTTGGGGGACCAGAGGGAAGAAAGGAACCCGGAAGTGGAGACCGTTGTGTATTCCGGGTTTTACGGCAACGTCACTTCGTCTTTTCTATGGAAGAAAGGAGAAAGAGGTTAGTACGCTGTCTCTGTCCCCCGGCTGGGTTTATCGCGATGAGCATCGGGTCTTTCAACTGCTCCCGATGCGCTCGTGCGTGACAGCATGCATGTTCAAAATTATTTCAATTTCAAATTTATTATCAAGTATACAAGTACCATAAAATTCTTACTTGCATTTCTCATCAAAACAGACAGTAATACAATATTGGTACAATCCTTGAAGAGTTCACTTATTCTCTCTGTGATGTTAATACTCCATTTTCCCACTCTTCATAGAAGATCATGTTAGTTTAAGTGGTGACTTTAAATTGTAGGTGTAGGTAAGTGTGCCCTGTGGTAGAGTGGTACTCCTTCTAGGTTTGGTTCCTGCTTTACATCCTATACTGCTAAAGTAAATTCCAGCCCTTACATTGGGTTAGATTGATAAATGGATGGACAGATGGTTAAGAAGCCTCTTAGCTTGGAAACAAGGTGCTACATATTGGTGGAAATTGACAGTTTCTGAGTGGTCCAATGCGTTCAGAGATAAGAATTGACTCTTTGTATCCAGCTGGAACTCTTTGATGTATCACGACAGCTTCAGTCACCCCAGGACGTTGAAGCACTTCACCCATAGGTGTTTCATCTCATAAGGTCAGCTCCAGATAACTGTGAGCAATCAGCATCACATGCTGCTGGATGGCGTTCTGTAGATGAGGTGTAAATAAATCCCTGTGATTAGGTGGCATGGTGAGCATGTAAGCCGCACTATTATCATGCAAGCTTGTTTCTCATCAAAGTGCTCATTAAAGAGTAAACTGGTGAAATGTTAATCCCTCCTTTTAGGAAACTGTGCTGCACGTCTAGTACTGCAGTTCCTTATTTGATTGCCTAATGTGCTCTGATAAAACACAACTGCATGTCTACCATTTCAGTATATGGTGTGAACATTCTCAGCAGATGAAGCTAGACTGCTGTTTATGGCAAATCGATCAAAACATGCCTGACCAAATGCAAGCATTTATACCTGATATTTACATACATGTGTAGGCATTTTCACTGCTGAAACTAAGAACTTGGTCATGGCAACACAGTCAAAATATAGGACTGCTTTAAGATATAATCAACTCAAAGCAATTCAGGGTTGGAGCTGATCTTGGAAAGATTAGGTACAACAGTCCATCACACAAAAACATACGTACAAGGTAAGATTAAAGCGACGAGACATACATTTGACACAGGTATGCTAGAGTTTTGAGGCAGTATCCACCATGTCAGCACTCTATTAATGCAAATAATTAGTGGGAACATTGGCAGGTAATGTAGCAGGTCAGGCTCAGGCCTGACCACACCTCTCCATTCAATGCTCTTATTATCAGAACTAGAAGCTAATTATGATTAATGGTGCTGGGATAGAAACAAAAATCCAACAGAAATCATCTCCTATTGCATCTGACACAATGTGCTCTAGCTGATATTAAACCCACACCCAGCTTTGCTTTGAGTTGTGAAACTAGGGACATCTCCAGGATTCATAAAACCTTACCCAAATGGCCATAATAAAGTGCTCAGCAGTCAAAGATACCGTGCCATTTGAGGGCCGGAGGATGTTAATTGGCCTATCTTCTAAACAGATCTGTGTTTCAGGATCTAGTGCAGTGCCCCTTTTGTAGGGGAGCCCAATATATCTGCCTACAGGTGGCCATATTTATGAACATTAGAACTTTGACAAATCATAGTTGACCAAGCTTGTCTACATACATTAGCTACTAGTTAATACACCCCAATATGCAGTGACAGGATTGTAGCTGAACTTTTTGTTCAGATCCATGCACAAACACTCTTTACTCAAAAAATCCTGCAGTATCATTTACGATCTCACTATTGCCTGTGCTTACCTAGTTTGAGAGTTAGTATGAAATTTTTAGCCCAGTCCAAGATGAATGAGGGTATCTAAAAGGTTAAAACTACTGCCTCAAAGATCCTATAGACTGATTTCAAATGTTGGCCTGTTCACTATTTGTTTGCCCATCCCAAAAAGACCTCCAGAGCACCAATCTGTTGCAGAGCTAATCAAATTGAGCACATCCTGTGACATGTAGTACCCATTACATTATACAGCCAGGCATTTGCACATTTCTCAACACACCCATTTCGAAAGTGTATCTTGTGCTTGTTTTCATAAAATAACCTTACACTAATATTAAGGTTAGGGTTGTGGGTGGGTTAATTGACTCGTGAATAATGACGATTGTCGAGTAGGCATGTGTTGCAGTTGGCATGTCATGTAGTACAACTGTCATTCACATAGCTACACTGTCATGTACGGGCATGGGCTTCTTATATTTTGCACTCTGCAAACTACATGATATAAATGTGCAATACGATTGCCTTCTAAGCAGAGGTCCTCAGTCGTGGAGATACAAAGATTTGCAGTTAGACCCTACTCTCCCATTCATTTTCCAAGCCTGTAGAGAAGCTGGGAATTATTCTGGCAAGCACTGGGCACAGGACAAGGACAATTCCTGGACAGGGCACCATCCCACTGTAGGGTGCCACCTTGTGTCTTACATCTTAAAGATTTTCACTTGAGTTCATTAGGGGTCCGTGGTGATGTGAGTTTTAAAATAAAGTGAGTTTGGCTTGGCTCAGGATTGTGGGCGCAGAAGTGCTCTGCTGAAAAGCTTTGTGGTGCTCAGTAGAAAGATTAGCTGATTGCTTGCTACATACAGGACATTCTGCAGGTCATCAGGGGCCTCATGTATAAACAGTGCGTACGCACAAAAATGTTGCGTAAGAACATTTAAATCGTGATGTATAAAACCTAAACTTGGCGTAAAGCCACGCACATTTCCACGGTACCTCATACCCTGGCGTACACAAGTTTTTGCAGACTGGCGGCACCCAGCATCAAAGCAGTGCTACTGTTTCTGTGTGGTTATCCTTTCATTTTCAGATCCACATCCCTGATACGGCTTTATAAATACACTGAAATTAACCGCATATTGTTTATTAGTTTAATGCATCGGATTGTAATTAACCTGTAACAATATAATGGTCCACAGAATGGTCAGACTATTCCAAATACCATAACTGCTTTAGCGTTGTTACTCTCATTGCACCTTCTTCTTCTTCTTTCAGCTGCTCCCGTTAGGGGTTGCCACAGCGTATCATCTATTTCCAAATTACTCTCACTGCACCACTCAGAGTATTTATATCACTGTATCTGAGTGGGGAATCAAAGATCTACAGAAGCTGAGAAAGAGAATTATTGGTATACAGCATCAAACAGACGCTGCCTCAGCCATGCTGTCTAATGAACTGCTTTCACACGACAAATGTTTCAAAGCCTTTCCTGTATGGACCTCGCGGCTCAGAAAGAGTTTCATCCCAAGAACTATAAACGCACTCAATCAGTGCACCTTGTAGAATTGTTTGTACTTATAAGTACAATTACAGAGCGATTTTTGTGCCGATTGGGTATTTGGAGAAAGAAAAGTAAGGACAGGAATTGGTGGTTAGTACGCTTGAAATAGACAGTACCGCTACAATAAAGTATTTCATTGAAGGTTGCGCATGGCGCAGCAAACATCTTCTGTGAGACATGAACAATCACTGCACCACGGTGTTCCCATGTTTAATAACATTATTTAACTCCTATCATCATGAAAATGATATCATGTATACATCTCAGTATTTGAATTATTCAGGGAGCTGTAATATCACAAATGTAATGGATTCTGTGTCCTGTCGGAGGAAGAGAAAGCCTGGAAGCATGTAGTGATTCACACACATAGAGCACAAAGAAGATCAAATACAAGTTTATGATGTTCTACTTTAATGACAAAATAAACTATGTGATTAAACTGGAAATTTCGAGATTACAGTTGACATTTCATGCTTTTTTTCCCCTGTGTGCCTATTTTTTTTGTCTATACCCCAATAAGCTTTCATATGACACTCAGACGGTGGGCTACAACTCGCCTTTTCACAACGACTTTGATATGTGACAACTTATTTTTTATTTTGGGCACTGTGCGACTTTGTGAACTTGAGTTTTCGAGTGTCTCCGACACTTTGTCACTCGATCAACTTCCTTCTGTTGATTATACCACTGTTTAAACCAATAAATAGTAAGTTTTTCCTTGCCTCCACTTGGTGTTCGCTGAAATTCTTCTATTTTCCCCCATGCTTTTCCCATTGTCTTTTCACAGAACACTGAGCTTAAGGGCTATTTATATTGATTTGCATATTCAAAGAGGCGTAATTCTGGGAGGAGTTGGGGTGTGACAGCAGGTGCGTGCACGTGCGTTACTTTTCACACTGACCGGGATTTATGTAGTGGAAGAACGTGGAAGTTGGCGAACACACAGATTTACGCATCTGGATTTTTCTTTTTGTACGCACATTCCCGCTTTTGTGCTTACGCCATGCTATAGTGTGAGTTCTACGTACGGCGTTATACATGAGGCCCCAGGTCATCAGGCAGAGCACCTGTGTCGACAGGGTAAAAAAAGGAGAGTAAAAACAATCGAAAGAGAGAGATGGAGGTAAAATCAAGACAAAGACAAAGAGAATGTTGGGATCGAGGCAGAGCCAGTGTAATGGAGAAGAAGCATGTCAATCAGGGAAGAAGTCCCATGTGGATCAACAGCACTCCAAAGGCAGGGTCACTTCTGCTGAGCAATGGAGAGGAGTAGAAGCAGCCAAATGCTTCAGGAGGTCCCATGGGCATAGTAGGATGGTGGTAGGAGAAAGGAGCAAAGCTCTAGGGGTCCCCACAGACACAGATGAGGACACTAGTTGAAAATGGTTGCCCTGTGGGTGAACAGCAGAGATATGTTTGAGACTGAGACTCGTAGATTTTTATTTTTATGGACTGATCCTGGCTGTGGTTTTATTCTTCTTTTTATCCCACTTTTGAATTATTTATTTATTGGTAGTTTACTCTCCACAAAGAACACTGTTTTTATTAGATTATATATTTATTGAAGACAGCATCACACTTTAATTTAGTCCATATTTGCTTGAAATAAAATGCATTTAGCACTTGTTTTGCACAAACCTTTCTTTGCTTATTATGTGTCCTTATTGCACTAATCCATCCTCGGTTCATGGCTATCAATGACCCAAGTATGCCAGCTGTGGGCATCCTGGCATCCTATAATTTTCCCTATTCATTGTCATGATAATTTTCCATTGTCACTTTCTCCAGTTCTGACGTTGCTGGTTGTTAGCATTCTTTTTTAAGCCAAAAATGAGTTTCTGAGCAGAATTGTGAGAGATGAAGGTTTGTTTGTATCCGGCTTATCAGCTGATTTTTTTTTTTTTTTGTTAATTCACCTGTCAACTAAAAATAAACTAAATGCTAATCAAGAGGGAAAAGGAATGATTATGGCATGATGAGCATCAGCCTAAGAACTCCGGCTGAAGGGAAGTGGCGTGTGTGTCTGTTTGTGTGTGTGTGAGTGTGAGATTTCACTCACCATGTGCACCTTCTGCATTACCAATAGGCTTCACTTCTTTTTTATGTTTTCAGTGTACCACATTTGTTTTTGTAGCACCTAAGAAGCAAGGGATACAAACTTAGCATGAGGTATCCCAAAAAAATCCATGACAGAAAAACATGGCTGAATTAAGACGCTTCAGCGTATTGAGTCAGATTAAATTTCTTTATATTTCATTATCACCACCTGCTGGTGCTTATTGGGAATACTTAGCTACATTGGTCACAGAAAGAATTAATTTTTAACCCATTTAGGGAGGCAGAAAATATTACAATAAAGTGAAATGACACAGAAATGTCTTGTCTTGCTTGTCCAACCACACTTCTGTAGGTGATTTAATACAGTATTTTCATCATTGACATTTTGCGTCCCATGGTGGTACACCTTCAGCTTGGGGGGCAGGTGGTAGGCAAACCATGCAGGTATAGAGCATAGGTGGCAACTCTTTGAACCCACAATTTCTCATGAAGGCCTTCGATGTGACTAGTGGCATTGTGGTAAAGTATTATTAATAATACATTTTATTTATATAGCGCCTTTCCCATGCTCAAGTAGAAGAGTAATGGTCCGCAGCCTTCTCTAGTTCTTTGCCCCAATTAACTGCCTTAAAGCAAGTTTTATGGGACTTTGGAGGCTTGTATTCAACATCATGTTCTTTTCAGTACTGGCTTCAACCTTGGCTTTGGGACATAGTGATGTATCCCCAGTTATAAATCTACTCCTTAAATCTTCCCTAGTACAAATTCACTATTCTGAGATTCTCAATCGAACATCAGATGTAGTGATGAATCATTCCAGGAGTCAACATTGTGGGCACTCAATGTGTATGGAGCTTGCTTATGTTTAATTGTTCATGAAGAATGGATTCAACTAACTCATAAATAATCCCTGCAGTGACATCTTTAATAGAGCCACTCTTCAATTCTCTGTTACTATTTACTCCACAGCAGTTTCTTCAGTTATTGATTTTGAAGGTTTTCTAGACATATGGTCATTATTGAGATGTATCCTGTCATATCAGAATTTTGCAGTCCAAGTCTTGACTGGTCCTGGTAAACACTGACTACGCAAGACCGAACCTCCAATTGTGTATTTTAAACAGTGTTAGAAATTCTTAAGTTTGTGCTTTTTGAATGTCCATGTTGCCTTAGTTTTGATCGATGACACAAACGTGATTAACCACAAATGCGTAGAACTTATCATTCACGTTTTAGTATACAGGAGCTACTCTTTGGTCACTTCCAAAACCTGTACCAAAAAATACTCCTTTCACATTTTTGATCACTCCTGGAGTATGCGCTCACATTAAAGGGAGCATCCCTGATATTACAAATAGAAAGGTGATTTTTTTGTCAAACTCTGGATGTGTTAATTTATAGTATTTCACTGTTTTTAAGAATTTCCCTGACATTTACCTGACAGATTTTCAAAAACAAGTAACAAAAAGAGGCTACAAATCTGGTAGAGCCAGTCAGTCCATTAGGTGACAAAAAAAAGTTAAAGGGTGTGTGCTTGGGACACCAAGAGGGACAACCTGCTCCATGTGAGTTTCAACCAGCAATGAAGTCCGTCACAGTTTAGGTATAAGATAATAAAATATGATGCTCTGTGTCAAGGTAATGTAAAGTAATACTGTAAAAGCAACACCACAAATTTAGGACAGATGTCATAAACTTAAAAACGGGACACAAAGTAAAAGAGCAGCGTCAACTCTTAATGTTTTTAAAGTCAAATGAGTAAGTTAGTGTCAATGTGGTAATGACATTATGCTCTTATACCAGTGTTAGTGTCCTGGAAGTTCACATTAACAGAGTTCTCCAGGCAATTCATGTTACTGATAATCCTGCTTAATTAAGCTGCACATGATTTGAATTGCAGCACATTTGATCAGTTCCCATTGAAAGGACAGTTGAAGCCCTGCTGGTTGTGTCTATATAGCACCTGTCCAGATATTTTTCTGTTAGCCATCGCCTCTTGATTAAGTTTTTAGATTGTTAGTTTCTTTATGCCTGATGATTAGTTTCTTGTATGAGGGTTGGATGCTATCTCTGGTGTAAAACAACACATGATTTAGAAGGACAGATGCTTATGACCATTTGTATCTTCTTTGTTACCCAACAAATAAAAAAAGCGTCTCCATTTCATAGTGTATTGTCACATAAATGTTTATGAAGACTCCATAATAAAGTTTTTGATAAAAAATGCAATTAATTACAAAGTACTTAACATATGCAGAGGCTATTTATTTCTTTTGTCCTTAACTATGCTTTTGTGAAGTTTTGGTTGTTTTTATGTGTGTGAGGGCTGCACTGTGGCACAGTAGTAAGCAGTGCTAGTACAAAACTACAGTATCTTGGGTTTGAATTCTGGCTAACCTCCCCGGCCCTCAGCGCACTAACATACACTAGGGTGTTCACCAGAGGTCAACCAGACCTCTAAGGCTTTGAACTTAGCTTGTTTTTCACATGAGGACTTGTCTAAGAATGCAGGCCATACTGACGAGTGCAATCTTCTGGATTCCTTTTGCATTGACTCTACACAGGACTTTGTCTAGCTGCTCTTGAAACCTGGTCTTGATGGTTCCCAGTGCACCTATGACTACTGGAGCCACTCTTGTCCTTATGTTATAGGAACAAATCAGAGTGCAATTAGAGTCTACATTTTTGAAAGTCTGTGTTTTCACCCATGCACATTACAACGCCCACCTGGCATTTTCAGAAGTATGTTGCTCTGGATAACATTTCCAAAAATGTTCATTTTTAAGGGTTAAAAACATGGAGGAAAGTGTGGACGAAAGGAGAAAACAGAGACTAATGTCTACGTTTTTAAATGAAAATGTAGTAGTCTAGGTATGGCTAAAGGTTACTAAGCAGACTGAAGCAATTTCTAATGATATCAGTTGCGCTTATAGAGTGTAGACCCACCTCCTAAATAATTAATTGCCATTACTTGAACTAAGCCTCCTTGGACAAATTTCCATCCATCTATCCTTTGTCTAACCCACTGAATCCGAACACAGGGTCACGGGAGCCAATCCCAGGGCACAAGGCAGGAACCAATCCTGGGCAGGGTGCCAACCCACCACAGGACACACACAAACGGGCCAATTTAGAATCGCCAATCCACCTAACCAGCATGTCTTTGGATTGTGGGAGGAAACCCACACAGACACAGGGAGAACATGCAAACTCCACACAGGGAGGACCCAGGAAGCGAACCCGGGTCTCCTAACTGTGAGGCAGCAGTGCTACCACTGCGCCACCGTGCCGCCCTCCTTGGATAAATTTTAGGACAAGAAACCTAAATATTGTAGAAAGCCTTAGTTTAAATGATTTGACAACCCAATAATAGCAGGGAAAGTTAAAAAAGCTATGGGGGAGCCGTTAATGGAATGCAAGCCAAACTGTGACTTATGGAGTATGTGTTTGTATATGCCTGTGTGTTATGCTGTAATGTGTTTGCTTCCATCTTAATTTCAAAAAGTGCAATGCTAAAAATAAATCACTAGATTGAAGTTGGCATCCTAGTCTGAAACCTATTCATCAGTTATCTATTCATATAGCCTGAATCGTTCGCAGTTCTTGGCCAGCTCTCTGGTGGGAGCCATCTGTGTTCTGAATTCCAAAACAATCATGACTGCTGTTGTGCAGAGCAATGAATAAAGTGTGATTGATATTGACATTGTGGCTTAGTGTATAAAGTATTTGATTGAAAACCAAAAAGTCATGGCTTTATGCCTAAACCCCATGACTCTAATATGATACTTATCGCTGCAGCTCCAAACAGTGAGTAGTTTCTGTCAGTTACATCATACTATTCATGTAAAGAGCTTTGACAAGGTCATAATAATAAATGTAGTAAAATAAACATTGATTGGTTAATTAACTTAACATTAGCAGTATTGGTTAATTAATTAATTAGTAGTGGCAGATGATAAATGAGTAAATGAAGCTATGAAACAGTCTGTACCAATGCACTATGATGGTCAACACCTGTGGCAGCAATGGGTGTAATGCTGGGACTTGCTGGGGATGGGGTGCCGCGTGTCACCTTAGAGGAGAAGAAAATTAATTGCAAACATAAACAGTGCTCATTTATTAAAAATTGCATTTAAGAACATCATTGCTGTAATACATTATCAAGAACAATGTAAGATTTGCCATCACATCCGATGTTCATGTGAAGTATGGGGTCTCATCAAAATCCATCTTGCTGTACCATGTGCCACTATTCATACCAGACACCAACCCACTTTAACGAAGCTTTAACATTTTAGTTGAAAATAGCCATTTCACAACTAGGTTAACCTAAAAAAATACATTTTTCAAATCCTGCCATTTTTCAGTTGTGAAAGTTGTAGAGGTAAATTAGAGATTTCTGTAATGCTTGCCATTCTAGATGAGTCCATAACAGTTCCAGAGTATGCAATTACAATTATACTACACTGCTTTCACAACATCTCTACTCCAGTTTCAGCTATACAGTATTTTCAATTTAAAGCAACTGAGATGAAAAGAGATGGAGATAGAGAGAGGTTGGAAGTATGCACTGATACTGCGTGTTGATTTTAGCTAGTTAATATTTGCTAAAGCATCAGTGCCCAATGTTCAGTTCTCATTCTAGAAGCTCTACTACAGGCTAGAAGTCCATACATGTTAACCAGCTGTAGTGCTGAAGACTTTAAATCTTTAATATTCATTTATGTATCTTTTGTGTATAAGTAATTTCACTTCTTGACTTATCTTAGGGAGGCATGGTGGTGCAATGGTAGCACTGCTGCCTCGCACTTAGGAGACCCGGGTTCGCTTCCCAGGTCCTCCCTACGTGGAGTTTGCATGTTCTTCCTGTGTCTGCATGGGTTTCCTCCCACAGTCCAAAGACATGCAGGTTAGGTGGATTGGCGAATTCTAAATTGGCCCGTGTGTGTGTGTCCTGTGGTGGGTTGGCACCCTGCCTTGTGTGCTGGGATTGGCTCCCTGTGTTTGGATTCAGTGGGTTGGAAAATGGATGAATTATCTTATCATTCTTCAGATGACACCCTGTTTTGTTCTGCTTTTTAAACAGTTGACTTTGGTCACTTACATTATGCCACATTCTTTTCTTACAACCCAATCTTGCTCTTGTTAACATTTTCAAAACCGAGTCCATGATGACTGTACTCCTTGGAGAAATGCTGCCAACAGCATAAGGGGCAATGCTAATTGCTTAAACAACCTCCAACAACCTACTCTGACACACTTTGCAAACCATTCACAACCCATTCTCATTAAATACAGTGGTGAGTCTTGACTCTACATGACCCAATGGTGGCAACCTGCAATCCATTTTTGACTCCCTACCCGTGTTTTAAGAAACTGCAGTTTATGTCGTGCCAGACACACGCCATGATACAAAATGCAAGAACGACAATGCCAGTGAAACAGTGACGAGACTGTCAAAAAACTTGCACCTGTAGTTTGTTCCTGTGTCCTACAACTCTTTGGTAAAGTAGTGCTTCCTGGCTTCACACTTACTGTATGCTAGTAAATAAGGGAATAATGTGCCACCCTTACTCCAGAGGAGAAAGGATAATGAGAGTATGCAGAGTTTGCAGAGTTGGCCACACTCTTAACGTAGTGAAAGATACCATCTAGAAAAATAAATCCTTTGAACAAAGCAGTATGTGTTGGCAAATGTGATTTTTTTAAGCAAACTTAATGTTTTTAAAGATAGTTGGCAGCCCAGAGAATCAGAAGACATTCTGGAGCCAATTTCAGTATTATCAGAACAGGAACTGTTTCAGAATCACACAATAAGTCATACTGAACATGGTAGAAATGTACTTAACAGAACATGCAGAAGAGGAGGCAAAGTTGCACAGACGATGCTGGGTAATGGAGAAGACAGATTCTACACATTCTGAGCTCCAGATAAAAGAAGGTGGAGATCGACTAAATTGAAAATTTTGACTGAAGAGACTGGAATATGAGGAGCCTTGACTCATCATACAAATCCCCCAAAGTGCACATTCCAGAAAAGAATAAAGAAATTATCTTCTTTGCAGTAACAATGTCTTACCATATACATACAGTATGATTGATGTTGAACTCTCCTAATCTATAAGGAGACATTATGGAATGGTCCATGCCCTAATCTGGTCACAGCACTGCTTTAAAATATTTCTACAGTGAGGTCTCCTTCTGCACATCAGAATAGATTATCAAGCTGCATCTGCATATGCCTCTCAGGTGTTAACAACTAGGAGGCCCTGTCATACGTTGTGAGAGCATTTTCTACTTTGGAAGCCATTTTACTCTGTTCTAAAATATTTAGGTGAGATTTATTAAAAATAAATTCAATCCCTTAGGGATGACTACGCTCTCCTCCATGATGGTTTCTTACTCACGAATAGTGCCTTAAGTATCAGGTTCAGCTGTCAGAATTTGTTTTCAGTAAAATAATATTGTTAGTTTAACCTTTATCTTTCTTGGCAGAGAGGTAAATCCAGCTATTTCACAATTTTTTAGATTGCAGCTAGCAATAATTTCTTTGGTGCCTGGTATGTACACTTTGATGTTATCCCTGGAGCACGCAGGTGTGAACCAGTTTAGTAGCAGGTGGTGCCTGGATAAATAGAATCTTGTCACTGTGCTGTCAAGGCTTCACAGACTGTAGATAAAAATACAATATATTGCCTGCAGGACCATTGCTTTAGAATTTCATTGTGGCTTGGGCTTTGCCTTGTGCCTTATTTTCAGTCTTTATCATTTCTGGGTGAGTTTTTGTCATTTTTTTTCCACACAGGAACCAGATATCATCTTCCATCTTTTGTCTGCTTAGTTAAAACAAGTTTTCGTAAGATAGGCTTCAGCCTGTGAACTAGGTTTTTGGCTTTTTTTAGTAGTATTTAGGGACCTGCTGGTGTGAGACACTGCTGTTTTTCCTTAGTATCTATTGACTGAGCAGCTTCTCACCTCTGAATGATCCAACCACTTCTTGTACAGCGTGATCTTCACTGGGTTATCAGGGTGTGACACTGAGTGGCTATCGACAGCCTCTGAAGCTAGTTTCTGCATCACACAGAAAAAGACAACACAAGACAATTACTTGAGTACCCATGCAAAGTAAATTAGAGGTGCAGGATGGGATTAACATACACCAAGAAAGATGTTGTGAGAGACACGACCATACATTTTTATTGCTATTTCCATGTCACCCCATCTGCACCACCCATATGCTGTTATAAAATGTATGAATTGGTATAGCATTTGGGTGTGTTAAAGAACGACTGAATTTTGTAGAAAATTATATTTATTCCTGTTCTATATTGACTTTTATTGAAATGAAAATACAGAGTTTATGCATATTCACTTTATTCACTCCAGGAATCATGTCATACAGAACATCCTCTGCCATTAATTTCTAATAAATTAAGTGACTACTAATTTTCCTTGCTTGGTTTTTTTATTTGGACCGGTGCCTTGTCTGGAAATTGTTCCTGCCTTGCTCCTGATGTTTTCTTGGATAGGCTTCAGCATTCCTGTGACCCTGCTCAGGATATATAGCAGGTTTTGAAAATGGATGAACAGAGTAATTTTACATTATAGCACATACTGTATTATTCCTCTTGTGTTTTTTTAATTGTTAAAACTTTGGTGCAAAATGTATAAAAACCAATTTGTCATATTTTCAAAACTGCTGCATTCACATAGATTGTTGATTTACTGTTTTGCAGAAAGCTAAAACGCAATATTCTGCATAATTGCATGTAGTTCTTCTAATGTGTGCTTTTCATTGTTATTGCTTATTGTGGGGCTTTAGTACAGAATTTTTAAAGGAGGAGATTAAAAGAATTTGTTATATCTTCTCTTGGGTTTCCTTTTTATCTACTAGAACACTGGACTGAGTTGCTCCAAGGGCCATACATAAAGTCAATTATGCACCATTTGTCTTCCCAATGGTCGCAGAATGGTGAGGGGTGAGCAGAAATGAGCGTTCTGCCGATTCTCAGGTGCCCCTGTTGAGTACTTGAGTTAATGAATGCTGTCTTGTACATGACTGGCGCACTCAGGCCAGGATGTAATGTGCTTCTGAGTTCACTTTATACTTACCTACATATTTTTAATTTTTATTTTCCTGGAAGTGGGAAATTGCTGCCTTTTATTATTTTATATATAAGCACCGTTTTAATATAATTCTCTGCTTAATTCAATTCAAGGGAATGGAAGCAAGAGTCTATTGCAGTAGCATCTGCTGCAAGGCAAGAATCAGTAATTATTTGTTTGTTTACTTATTCTTACCTACCTCCTCTCAAAACCCAAATTGTCATTTGCTCATTTCTTTATAACACATACGGTATGACTAATTTACTGGTTTGAAATTTCCCAGTCAAGGCTATGCAGCACAAGCCAGCAAAGATGTACAAAAAGCCCAAGGCCATTTGCTCCCTTACAGGTAGCCATGTCAAGCTGAAAAACAAAAAGGACATCAATAACAAGAATGCATCCATCACAAGACGTTACATTGTGTGGAATCTTGATGTTCCTCTGCTGCTGAGGAAGACCATCTGTTGGCACTAAATTAAAACAAAAAAAACACAAAGGAAATCTTGCATATACTCCTTCCAGTTTGTGGAAAAGATCCCAGCAGTCTGCTTCAAAGAAGGACAGGGTCACAGTGTGGAAAGAACAGGTACAGTAAAACCTCGATCTGTCAGGGGTCAGGACCGAGGCCATGACAGTTGGGAGAAAAGACGGATAACAGAACAGCTACATTAAAAAACGATATACAGTAGATTAGTTTAGTGAATAGTCATATTTATTTACAAAATAAACTATATTAACAAAATATAATATGGTTTTAACAGAATTAATTCATTCATATAATATTGTAATGACCAGCGTAATAAGCAAATACAACTCAGAGGTACTGGAATTTTCAGTGTATTACATGAAGTCTTCGTTCAATAACAAACAGTGCCCTGTCTTGTGGCGAGCGGCTGGGGGCAGTGCCTGTAAGGACTGGGAGAGGGACTATACGCCTCCTCTGGACCACGAGAGGGCAGATGCCCTGGTTGGTATGGGGGCCATGGGAACGGAGCATGGAAGCTCAACCCCATAGGGGCCCGTGGTCACCGCCGGGGGTGCCTGAATGCCTGAAAAGCCCTGGACGTCAGCACTTCCGCCACACCTGGAGGTGCTGGGGAAAGGAAAACCAGGGACACCCAGAGTGCTTCCGCGTGCCACACCCGGAAGTGATGCCGGAAGCTCATCAGGAAGCACCTGGAGCATGGCCGGGTGAACATAAAAGGGGCGCCCTCCCTCCATTCAGTAACTGGAGTTGGGTGGAAGAGAACAGAGCTTGGATGATAGGAGTGGAGGCGGTGAAGAGAGAGGCACTGAAAGAGGCCCAGATTTGAGTGTGTGTGGTGCAGGGGTACTGGGTTGTGCGTGGTAATTGTAAATAGTTTGTAAATATGAATAAACGTGTGTTGGTGACTAAACCATTGGTTTGTGTCCAGGCTGGTGCCCACAGTCTTATACTCCATTATCTTGGTTATGGAGCACATATCAAAAACAATAAAAGAAAGCTTTCCTTACCAATAATTAACTCCTGCCACTCACGTTATATCTTTCTCTATACCTAAAACACTCCTGCTTATTGTCTTCTGACTCCCTACTTAAAACTTCCTTCCACCGCACCTTCCTTTTTCTCCTAACTTCTCCAGTCACCCATCTCCTAAGAGGCATGTTAGCCCCTTACAGAACAGAAGCCCTTCAGCCAGTCCTATTCACTTACAGTACAGCATTCATTCCACTCTTTCTGCGCATCACAAACTGCCTCCATGTCACAAAATATTAACAAAACATATTATAACAGAATTTAAAAAGAAAAATTACAATGCAGAAGAACATTAACATTAATACAGAATAACATTACCATCAGTGGCTTTCATTTTTGACACGTTTTTCAGTTGTGTCTGCCTTATGCTTTATATCATTCACTGTTGTTCTTCCCACTCCGTAACTTGAAGCAATACTTGAAGCACTTAATTTGTAAATGCTTAATAATTAAACATTTTTGTGACAATTCCAACATCACATGAATATGTTTATCGGCCATAACAATGTACAGTATAGTAGGTTAATTATAACAAAAGAGAAAAGTTACAAAATGCTATTAAAACTGAAGGTATGTAACTGACACTGTAATTTCAAAATTCAGGATGACGTGGTGCTGGGGAAAAACATTACGTGCTAGCAAAAGGGAGAATTCTTCCAATATGCACAGCTCACAGCGTGTCGTGCAGCAGTAGTAATAAGTAGATGGTGGCGTGCGCAATGGTTTTTTTTTTTGGTTTTTTTTGCCCTGAAAATTAATGGAGACTGACAGTTAATCGAGTGACAGATAATCAAGGTTTTACTGTATATAGATTTTTTATTTCAATTGTTTGCAAACCTCATGACCTGGCAGCCCAGAGGTTAGTGCTGATACTGGATAGCCCCATCATCTTTCGTTTGAGTCAACTTGTGTAGTCTGCATGTTCTTTCTGTGTTACTGTGGCTTCTCCTTTTTAACTGAAAGCCGTGGATTCTAAACTGGACTTGTTGCTATTTCAGTTTTTTCAGTTTATAGTTAAACGATTTTCTTGAGCAGCAGGTGGTTGCTAGACTTTCACTTTACTTAGCTTTCAAATCTGTATGACTGTATTTTGTCAGAAGATGATGCTGTTTGAGGGTATCATGATGATCTGCTTCCAATCAAGACAGATTAAGCACCAGCCTCCCCTTGTTTGGGAGATTTTTTGTGGCACAAATGATGTGAGCTGGCATGTATAGTAAATCATTAGCAAAAGAAAGACACATAATATTAATGATTCTTTAAGATAATTCTCAACACAAATAGGAAAATTCTGGTATGGCCCCTTCAGAATTTTCATGCTAAAAACTCAACTGCATTATTTTTTATTTCTATTGAACATTTTCATACAAGCAATGCAGCTCAAAGTGTTTTACAAGATGTCAAAGAGAAATTCACAAGAAAAGAGAAAATAACATAAGAAAAGGTATGCATATTAAATAAATAAATCTATATGATCTTATAAAGCATTGATGTATACTTAGTAGAAGAGTACCATCCTTATATAAAATATCATAATGAAAGTGTCTAAAGATGAGTCTGGTAATAAGGTCAGATGGCTGGGAGGACAGAAAAAACAAAAAATGAAACTCCAGAAAAAACAAAATCTGCAGGGGTTCCAATGCCAAAAGAACTCTCAACTCCCACTGGCCATTCTGCCTAACATAAATGTTCTTGAATCATTCCTCGTTGTTTCTAGGCTTCATATAAGAAGTTGCGATGCCCCCGTCGATATTCCAGCAAACCCATTTTAAAAAGTTTTAAAATAAAAGTTATAGAAATTTCAAGTTCAGATTCGTCAAATTAAATTCAAACCTTTTTGGATGCTTCCAAACACCACCAGCCATTTCAGGTCTGCTGTTATTTTATGGCTACAACAGAAAAATCTTTTTCTGTCTACAGCACTGTGATTTAGCTTTTCACCTTTGTGCACCTAACTGGCATGTATTACTTTTACTTCTGCCAGTTGTAGGCATTTCTATGGTGCTACCCTTTGGAATGACATTGAAGAATTAATTGGTATAAGGGACCTGAATTTTCAGTGCTATTGAATATAAAACATTGACAGCATTAAAAAGAAAATCTGCAAAGTAACCAAAAAGATTGTTTTTTTTTTGTTTGCTTGTTTTTTTTTTAATTTTGTTTTGTTTGTTTGTTTTTCATTTTATTTTATGAGTCAACCACTTTCTTTACTTAAAGAGTATGTTTAAAGTCAATAGCTCTACTACCTTGAAAGTGATTGGGCAGACACTGGCAGGAAAAGGGAAAAGGGAGACAAAAAAATTAAAGCCTACAATATTATTTGTGCATAACACTCTTATTAGGATGCTTTATAAATCTAAACCTAAACACCCAAAGATTATTTACCTGGGGTAGGCCAAGGACATCAAAGCTTACAGCCATCAGTCGGCCATTTCTAACCCATTCAGTTCAGACCAGGGTTGCACGGGTTGCTGGAGGTTTACCAGCTAGCATAGGGCACAAGACAGGTACAAACCCTGAACAGGGCACACACACACACAAATACACACACACGCACACACACACACACACACTCACACACACAAGCACACAAGCACAAGGGCCAATTTAGCATCGCCAATCTACCTATCCTGCATGCCTTTGGACTGTGGCAGGAAACCAGAACTCCTGGTAGAAATCTATGCAGACATGGAGATAAAATGCACAGGGAGGACCTGGGACATGAACCCTGGTCACTTTACTGCATGGCAGCAGGACTACTGCTGCACCACCGCACTACCATGCTTCCCTCCAAAAGTATAGATACTGCAATAAATTAAGAACAAAATGAGGGATAAACCAGGGGCCTCACAGAGGTAAAATTCTAAAGAATTCGATAAAATTAAAAGCACTACTCCAGTAGCCTCCATGAGTCATGTTTTATTTGCAGATCTTAAAGTTTTGATCTTATTGTTATTATACATCACACATTAATGATCTCCTCCACTCCACCATTTATGAGTTTTGATTGCCAGGATGTAATGTATCAAAGGGTGAGTCCTGGGTAACAACCATTTCATTTCAGAGCGAACGAGTTGTATCCTTACTTTAGTCTGAAAAGGAGAGACATTCTCGTTTACCAAGTGAAAATTTGCTTCTCTGGCAGTTTTTGGCTTTTCAATATTGACTCTTGTTTGTTTCACCATCAAATTCTTCTTCTCCAGTTGTTCTTGCCAATGGTTTCTTAAAGACTTTGTTTTTGTTTGGAAAAAATATTTTGGACACATTTAAATAAATATGAAAATAAATTAAAGTACTATGAAATGTGCAATAAATAAAAGTAAAAACTGAGCTTAAAAAATTACATTTGGCAGAAAGTTTTTTTTGTGGCTTATTTTTTATAGCCATGGTGCCTGTTAAAGGGAGGTAGTAGAATAATTAAAAAATATTGCTATCTGTTGCCCTGCGTGTACCTTCAGCACCTTTCCACTGTATAAGTGTGTGTCTGAACGAATCTTCAGCAGCCCTGTAGTGCATTCCAGTAAAGCACTTTGAGTAGTTGAAAAAGCGCTATATAAACGTGATTATAATTATTGTGTACCTAAGCATTAATTTGCAAAGCATTAAAAGAAAAACCTTAACTGATTTCTGCTACTTGCACTTAAGTTTTAAGACTTTATCTGTCTTGCATGTGCACGATACTAGTGGAGTAACTCAACCACTTCTTCACCACACAGCGCCACAGTAGCACTCCCTTATGTCACCTCTTACCGTTCCCTTTCTTAATTCTGGCCTCTCGTCCTTTCACCAGTGAGGACTTGCCCTGCCTCACATCCCAAGTCTAAACTCTTGGAGGCTGTAAACCCCATACTAGGGTCACTTACAACAAACTCCACAATTTCTTCCAGGGTCAGACTGGGGTGGTGGATCCAGAAAGCCTTGGAGCATCTAACAAAAGCCATGCATCCCTGAGACTTTCCTTAAAGGGCCAGGGCTTTTAGACACTGTTCAGAAACCTCTTCCCGAGACTTTCTCATATACTCAGATATGGGGATGGATATTTGAGGAGTAAACCCCAAGACAATGATTATATTTTTATATTATGTACACTAAAGAACCATCAACAACAAATCAAATCAAATTAATAATATATTGAACAATTATTATAAAAGTAAAGTTGAATAAATCAGACTCTGCTGCTGCATGAATAAAAGGTAAAGTACCACTTCCAGTTAGCGGTAATAGCCCAAAAGTTTATTGAAATCTACGTATGCAAAATTTGGTTGAAGTGAAAGCGTACTCAAGTTATCGTGTTTACACACACACACACAGACAGACATAATTCCAAAAATGGTATTTTCAGACTCTAAAACATCACGATTCATCAAAATCTCAGAATGGAATTTTTGGATGATTAAAATACTTTTCCTACACTTTGTAACGTTGAGATTCATCAAAGTCTCGAAATGGAATTTTTGGACAATTACAATACTTTCCCTACACTTCGTATAAGAAATTCAGGGAGGTTATAAACGTTGAGATTGATCAAAATCTTGACATCGAATCTTTGGATGATTACAATATTTTCCCTATACTTTGTATACGAGAAAGTAATAAAGGACCACAGAGATCCACTCATTTTACTCAGGAAGTGCGTGCCACTACCTAATGGGCTGGTGGGCCCTTGCCAGTCCTCCAAGACTTTAAAAGGGCAACATGACATTTTGGTTCCTTTTTGGAAACTGTTGGTAGAAAATGGCAACTCTAATGTTAAGTCCTTTTAAATGCTTCTAAATAATAAACTAAATTCAGCTAAAATGATACACTTTACATAAGTAATACAACTCTATATTCAGAAGTTACTCTCTGCTTACATAAAAGCCAAGTGGTGAGGTAAATGCACACTCCAGTAGTAGTGGTGCTTCAGCTCTTAGGTGGCATTGCTTTTCAGTATATAAATCACCGATTTGTTCTCTGCAGCATTTGCAGTCTCGGTAGGTAAACTGCTTTACAATAACCCAGGGCTCCACACAAGTAGGATCATTTTTAATGAATTAAAAATCATCCAAGATAAAGTGTTGTGCTTTTTTTTTAAGTAGAGGCTACAAATCAGTTAATGGATTCCCTAACCATCCCATCATTTCAAACTGTAGAAGCAAATAAGCACAGCATTGGAACTCAAAAGACTTTCTGAAAATTGATAGATGTTTGGATGGATAGATTCATACTTGAATGCCCGGTTTTTTTTTTAAACATGAAACTGCAAATTTCCAAGTGCCGCACTTTACTTTGTGACTAACTTATCCAAACAGAGGTTTGCTCATTTGATTGGGATGGAGGAATGGCTCAATTGTTTGATCAGTCTTTTTTGGTATTTTGAAATGAAAGGTTTTAAATAAGTCATATTGAATTTCCATGAATCTAGAAGGTAGCGAGATTGTTTCCAAGTTCTTCTAAATGTTTAATAAGGTGGCTTATGATTTCTTCCTGAGAAGTGGGATGAATAATTATGCTTTCAGGCTTCATTTTCAGTTGCAACTGGTACAGCGTTCACAAAGTCTGCCAGGTGTTGCAGCAGCTTTAAAAAGAATAAATATTCAGTCACACGTTCTTCACTGTTCTGGCAGCCAGCGTTGTAAAGGGAATAAAAGCTGAACTTCACAATATAAAATTCACTGTCATTGGCAACACAATCACAAAGAGAATAATAATAGCTGCTTTATACAGCAGGTGAGGTACCAGCTGTGTAAAGAAAAGAAAAATTCACAACTTGCAATTAAGTTTGTTAGTATACAATTTTTTAATTAGTGATTCATAAAGTGAAAATAATAAATTTTTATGCTATGTACTGTTTGGTTTGAAATGTATTCAATTGATAAACATAGGCTAAGCTTTTTGATGTGTGTGTGTGATGTGTGTATGTAGGCCTTTAATGACCTCTTGGGCACAACCATCAGCAGTGTGTCTGGCTGCAGAGAGAATGTCAACCTCGTCGAGAGGTTTACTTACCTCGGCAGTGACATTTATGTTTCTGGTGACTCTTCCTATGAAGTCAGTAGACAGGTGGGGGGTCATAAGGTCGCTGGAAAGGGGTGTCTGGATCTCCCGATATCTATGCAAAAGGATGAAGGTCCAAGTGTTTAGAGTCCTGGTGCTTCATGTCTTGCTATATGGTTGCAAGACATGGACACTATCCAGTGACCTGAGATGAAGACTGGATTCCTTGTGTACTATGTCTCTTCAGAGAATTCTTGGGTACCGCTGGTTTGACTTTGTGTCGAATGAGCAGTTGTTCATGGAGTCTCGAATGAGGCACATTACCTGCATTGTGAGGGATCGTCAGTTACGGCTATACGGCCATGTGGAGTGATTCCCCCAGGAACGATCATCATTGTTAAGGACCAAGGAGCTGGACCAGGCCAACAAGACACCCACATAAAACCTGGCTCTGGCAGATAGATGATCATTTCCAGGGCATGGAACTGGACTGTGTGCCTACCTGGTTGCCAACCGGGATCTCAAGCCTTTTTTGCCTTGTGTTGGGTGCCGCAATGTGCTGTACCAGTACATGCTCACTAACCTGACCTGACCTGTATGTTTATGTCCACTGTGGAAAGACTAGTGAAAAACTAATAAAGTGTAATTGTTTGTGGTATCCTCTCTTAATAGGAATGAAGTGGCTGTAAACACAGTTAGTGAAAAGGACCACTTGGCCCATATTGTCTGATCTTCTGTGGGCAAGAATTCATCTCCTTCAGTTGCTGGTCTGACCATCTCTTTAATAGTGTGCAGGGAGCAAGGGGCAGATCTTCATGAGACAAAGAGGAAATGATGTTAGAAGTCCTCCTGGGTGTCCCTTCTCTTTCATATACTGGGGTAAAAAATGGAAAAGAGGTTAATGACTGTATCACACCACTATCAGTCCCCCCAACAGAGCCTGAAAAGCACTCCCTGGAAATACGTGACTTACACTAAGTAGGAAAAGATAGGAAATAGATGACAGCAACAACAAGGTGTTGAGTGCCTGCTGGTATTCAAAATGAAAATGTCTTCTAGGTGTGTCATTCTTTATTTAAGAAGTGGGTTTGGAAGCCATCACATAATTTTTGTTGGTTCAAGTTCTTCATAGATCATAAATGGACATGAATTCTTTTGAAAATGTTTTAACTATTGTTTTGAAAATATACACACACACATATGCTGACTTAATTCAGTCTGGGGTTGCTTGAGGAGTGGAACTTATCTTGCTAGAATCGTGTACGTTACAGGGAGCAGCTCTTGACAGAATACCCATCCATCAGAGAGCTGACTCATGTGACACACTTACATGTGGCCAATTTAGGATTAGGAAGCCTTTATTGTTGTTGTACCAGTACAATGAAATTGTAAAAATTTTTTGTTAAGGACATGGCAGCACTCATGGACACTGTAACTCCCAGCTATCTGTTTCGGGGCTTGGTTGTGTTACTGTATGTGCATGTAATTTGTGCAGGGTGTACTAAGATGGGTCTGTATAGTTGTACAGACTTGATTAATATTGGATTACAATGTCATATGGACATTACAAGCAGTTACCAGCTGATTCACAACATAGTGAACTCTCTAGGGGATCCTTAAATTTTTATTGGGTTTGAAAGGCAGTGTAGATGGCGTCAGGAGCACAAGGAAAAGTGAGGAAGCTGGGCAGGCGTGCTGGTTAGACTATGGGAACAGTTGCATGAATCCATGATACCGAGTGTCTTTATCACAAATGGAAGATCCATCATCCACATATTAGACAATCTGGAATTACTGATGGCTGCAAACTTCTATGTTTATATGTTCTGTCCCCCCTGGCCATTGAACCTTACTCTTATTCGATGTTAATGTTGATTTATTTTGTTTTATAATTATGTCTTTCTTTTTTCTATTCTTTAATATGTAAAGCACTTTGAGCTACTGTTTGTATGAAAATGTGCTATATAAATAAATGTTGTTGTTGTTGTTTATGAATGTTATGTGATGATCATTACAGAACCCACTTAAGTCAGCTGGCAATCTGTAATATCTATAGCTTTGACACTAATGAAGACTCTGGTAGATAAATGGTGGAGGTTTTTGCATGTATATGAACAATCACTAGTGTACAAACAGTGAGATTTTATACACACACTGCTATCCTGTTTCAGAAGCAATAACAGTTTTATGCAGATCTTTCGATCTGCCAAGGGAGCTGACTGCAGCGATCATTACTGCTGTTTATATCCCTCCTAACGCTAACATTAGCTCAGCTCTCGCCTGCCTACACAATATGATCAACAAACATCAACAGGCTTATCCCGACGGAGCACACATTATGGCTGGTGATTTTAATCAAGCAAGCCTAAAGACTGTGCTCCCCAAATTTATGCAATTTGTACAGTGTTCCATTAGGGAGAGGAACATGCTGGACCATGCTTAATCTAACATATAGCATGCTTACAAAGCCTCACCTCTCTGACATCTGGCCTTATCTAACCCTCTCTCACTGCTACTCATCTCAGGATACACACCTCTCCAGAGAAAAATCATAAAACCATAAAAACTATCAAAACATAGCCTGAGGGACCCCTCTTTCAGCTGCAGGACTGTTTTGCATACACAGAATGATCCATATTTGAACAATTAGAGGAACTGTACTAGGCTATAATAAGTTCTATACTGATATGGTTGCACATTTGGAACTACCCCAACCAAAAATCATGGATGACCAGTGAGATACAGTCTTTGCTGAGAACCTGTGACATAACCTTCATGTTAGGGGATAGGGCCCAGTACAGAGCAGCAAGAGCAAATCAAAACTCCCAAGATGGCCTATAAGAACAATGTAGAGGTCCATCTGACAAACAACCAATTAAAATAAACACATTCACCTCTGGGACTTGGATGGAAGAATTAGAGCATCCGGAGGAAAATCTACGCAGGTCAGAAAGAATGTGCAAATGGAACATGGACAAAAAACAGGCAAGAGATTTAAACCTAGGAGACTGAATCCATGAAGCATAAGGTGCTAACTGCCAACCAATATGCAGTGCCTTCTGGTGATCACTTCATGCTAATCCAGAATAAATTGCCACAAGTGATCTAACATACGTATCAAAATAGTGGGGTTTGTTTAATGCAAACAACAAAGGACTGATTAAGCAGGGGGGAAATCAAACTGGTTAATTAATGATAAACTAAAAACAAAATTCTGTACGCCACATAGCCATTCTATTCAGAAGAGGTAGCTTCCCTACTTTTCCACTTTCTGCCACTAAGAACTTTCTTTTATCTATTCTTTCTCTCTCTCTGTGAATTCTGTATTTCCCTGATAATAAGTCTTGAACCCACTTGCCTCCCATCTATTAACACATTAAATTTGTAAGGGGAGCAACCTTTCAAGCAGGTTCTGGAATCCTAACAGTCCTTACTGAGTCCTACTGACCTTTGGAGGGGATTTGTTTCTCTGCACACACCCTCATATGTCACCAATCCACTCTTTTGGCAGTGGAGCGTCACCTTTGTCCTTTTCTAAACCCCAAAAGGTGTGTGAGACCTCCATTGGCATTCTATCTTCGCTCTGCAACATCTTTGTCACTGTTCCAAAGGAGATCTCTCTTAAAGTGTATCTTTAGAATGGCAGGGCTTACCCACCACTGTCTAACCTCACTGGCAGACATTGTGTACATCTCTCTCTGTCTCTCTCTCTCTTCTTTTAATGATGTTTTTACGTCTGTTCATGTCCTGCCTCTTTAACTGAGAGACTTTACACATCTAAAGTAGGGTCCTTATTACCACATTAGGTTAGTAGGTTATTCTTAAGCTTTATAACACATTAGTTAGACTTCATCTGGAGTACTGTGGGTAGGTTTGGTCTCCAGGCTACAAAAAGGACATAGCAGCACTGGAAAAAGTCAAGAGAAGAGCAACTAGGCTGATTCCCAGGCTAAAGGGGATGAATTAAGAAAGATTAAAAGCTAAGACTTTACAGTTCAAGCAAAAGTAGATTAAGAGGAGACATGACTGAAGTTTTTAAAATTATAATGATAATTAGTACAGTGGATCAAGACTGCTATTTTAAAATGAGTTCAACATGAACACAAGGACACATTTGAAAACTTGTTAAGGGTAAATTTTTTATAAACATTAGGATGTTTTTCTTCATACAGAGTCATGGACACATGGAATAAACTACCAAGTACTGCGGTAGACAGTAAGACTTTAGGGACTTTCAAAACTCAATTTGATGTTATTTTGGTGGAATTAATTGGATATGATTGGCAAGCTTTGTTGGTTCTCGTCAACATTTTTCTAATGTCACAAATGAGCTAGAGTTCTGCCCTGTTCTATATCTCTCACCTTTCTGTTCATTCAACAACAAAATAATATGCAGCAGTGATGTGATGTCATGTAGGGGCAGGATCACAGAAGAAGGTGAAAAGGACGGATCAGGGTGGAGCCCTAGTTCAGTCCTGACCTTATTACAGAAAGAAGATGAAATTACCTAAGACAAATGTTTGAGCAGAAGGACCAAAAAAAATGAGCAGATGGACCAAGGAATGAGAGCTGCCACTTTGCAAAGTCAGTGTTTTACCCATTATTTTAGCCACTTCAGTCTCTTCTATGAATACGTTATTGTAAAACATTACATAAATCCATAATTATGCAATTACAGGGTCAAAATGTAGGCAGGATGTTGAAGGACAATTTGACTAACATAGCTGGCAACATAGGCAAGACTTTTAATAAAAAATGGACAACAGCCTTTGTATACATGACAAAGCAATAGAGTATAATAGGTATAGAAAAGAGTGCTCAGTGTTATATGTTTATTTTTATTTATTTTTACATCTATTGTGTCAGCCATGTCTCATTCCTTTGTGATTGTGGCAAAGGCTAATTTATCATTTTAAACTCCTTTGATTGTTTCTTCACTTACTTACTCTAGTTAGGTAATTGGCTGTCATTTAGTGGATCTGAGCATCATGAGCCTAAAAGTATTTAACTTTAGGGATTGTACAAGCTGAAGCAGTCTGTATTGAAAACATAAATTCTGAATGAGCTCATACAGTGATGCCTCCTCTACTGGGATTGTTTTTGCTCTGTTAGTAGACTTCATTTGCAAGCAGAGAGGGCTGCTGTTATTAAAGCTTGCATTTCCTAGTTCAGCCTTCCCATTCTATTTGTGTTGTTTGACTCCTTCAGTCACTTTATATTCTCATGCGTCACCTCTCCGTGTGTGTGTGTGTGTATTTTGTAGTAGACAGGAACTTTACGAGTAGGAAAGGGCAATATGGGACACAGAACAAGCATTTAATAAGACAGCATAGATAATGAGGGAGGAAGCATATCTTGGCAGAGGTAACTACATCATCGTGCTGGTACAAAAGGGAGGTTACTGCCATTGAGCAATCAGCCCTGAAGCTGTTCTGGAAGAGCTATTGACAGTGGCATCCAGGAGTGCACTAGAGCAGCAGTACACTAGAGAGCAGGAAACTCATTATTTGTCCAGAATGCCTAATCCTCCAAGACAGAGTGTGGACAGCTGGAAAAAAAAACCTTGGAATTGATAGAAGGCAGCACATGGTTTCTTTGTGAGGGGTTACAGTTCTGCATTTTGAATAAATGTCCCAATCCCCTTCAAAACTTTAACTAAAACTTCAGTCTGAACTGAACTACTCCTGAGTTTACAGTTTTTATTTTGGGAGTGTTAAACTGTTTTGTTATGATTCCCAAAATATCAGAAAGTCCTTATCACACAAAACAATTCTGAAAACTCATTGTAGGCCTGGTCCCAAAACTCAAAATCAGCAGACTTACACCAAACAAAAAGGGCCAAAGTCTATAAATCCTGAAAATGGGAGAGGGAAACTGTGAAAACCCCAGACTCAAAGAACGAGACAGTACTTCTTAAAATAGGATAAAACAAACACAAAGTATTGAATTCAGAAATGAAGGAACAGGGAGATTCACTCGAAAGAGGCCCTGAATATTCTGTAAGAACTCTCGCTAGGATGAAGCAATCTGAACGAAACAATGTGCAATGTTCTCCTCAGTATATGGAGCTTCAAACAAGATACTTCTGGGTGCATACTGCCTGTATGCCGTCACTCAGTCACTCAACTTCTCATCCGGATGGTGGTGTACAGTATTGAGTTGTGTGTCTTCATGGTACAAATCTTTTGGGTCACCAATTCGTTTAAGCGATATCAGAATAAATGGATAATAATGAGTTAACAGAAGATTACTTCCAGCAAGATGGAGCAATGTGTCACAGATCGGCAAGGAGCATGGCAGAAATTAAGTCCTTCTTCAGCAACAGGGTAATTTCAAAGGGGCTTTGGCCACCACGGCCGCAGGATCTGACACCACCAGACTTCTTCCTTTGGGGTATGCTCAAAGGAAATGTCTATCGGAAAAAGCCTTGCACTGTGGAAGATTTGTAGGAAAACATGAAATGAGAAATTGCTACAATTCCGTCCGAGTTGCTTGCCGATACGTTCTGGAAAATGGAGCACCGCGTCAAAATGTGCCTGGCAGAAAACGGAAACTACTTCCAGCATCACATGTAATGCAATCGATTACAAATACGTCAAGGTATATAGCATATTTTATTGGATCAGATTGCTTCATCCTAATGGCAGTTACAACAAAATATTCGGGGCCTCTTTCTCCCTGTGTTATCAAAATATTATGAACCCAAAAGCAAAAAAAAAAAACATCCAAGAGACAATATATTCTACCAACAGTAGAAACAGCAGTAATCTGGTTTGTGGGGGGACCAGGAGAAAAGGCATATTACATAATAAGAGTGAAAGTCAGAAATGGGAGCCTATCTGATCCATTGTCATGCAAAACCCAAATTCTGATTCATAGTCATTAATATGAAGCAGAGATTTCACTAACTCTAAAGAGTGTTGAATTGAAGAGTGTACATACTAGGGGAATTCACAAAATCAGTTTGGAAATAATTGATGCCCACCTTTATTTCATTGCACCCATGATTTTGAGTCTTTCATCTGTGCCAACATGGTAGTAACCATTAAAAAATGCCTACAACTTAGTGGTACTGAGAGAAACAAAATTTCCTGCAAAAGAGACACAAACCATTTTACCTCTTATAAATAATGTGTACTCATTCATGGCTAAACAATGAAAATTTTAAAATGGGAACAGGAGATAAGCTGTGCTCAAACAAGAGGCAGAGTTCAGTACCAAAAAGACTGTTGATCAATTGTGAAAAAAAAATAAGAACACTAATGTAAAAATCAGAATCTAAATCCAGAAAAAATATTTTGTTTGAAAAACTAGTAAGTTAGTGAGAGAAAATAAAACAATTCTAATACTGAATGCTCAGGCAGCCTTTCGGCTGACCTTTATGCCAGTGCTACAAATGACGTCACGTGCCACACGCTTCTGTTAACATCCAGTGCTAACTCATTAAAAAGCCGACACTCAATAAATAAACACAATGGCATCCTGATAAGACTTTTTAAAACTTCACCTCATTGAATGTTTGTCTTTTACAAAATCAATGTTAAAACTTACATTTCTCAGGATTCAGAACCTCAGAATCCATATAAAATATAAGTCCAACAACCCAAGAGACGGGCATAAAAATAAAAGAAAATAACTCATGATAACATACTGTTGGACATTAAAAGTAATTATAATTTTAAAATTTCTCATAGTAAAAAAAGAAACTAAAAACAACATAATTTTGTTGTGCTGTATAGTTTGTTCTCATCACAATTGTACTGGAAACTCCATAAAAATAGCGGAGCAAAATGTGAAGAAAACTTAAACCTCAAACAGAATCATAACACAGTTATCAAATCCAAAAAGCAAAAGCGAGATTTCCAAAAACCAAATAACCAAAATGAGAACTTACAAAGAACTTCAGAAAGGGGAATCCAAGAACAGAAAACCAAACAACACAAGCAGGGCAAACCAAATAAACACTAAATGAAAAGCAAATTATAAAATAACAGTACTTAACAAAAAACATACATACAATTATCTACAACACAAAATAGCCAAATAAGCAAGTTAAAATAAAGAAAACAGAGACCAAGGAAAGAACCTGCTAAGACCAGAAGAGAGACAGAAAGAGAGAAACAGTATAGGGAGCGATTGGCATATGGGGGTACTATGTGGCACATAAAAGGTTGACTTGCCCTAGCTGGGCAACAGCTACTGGACCAATCACTGTTTTTGTTTTACTTTTTATTTATATTTTATTATATTTTATTTTATATATATTTTTATTTTATACTTTTTTCAGTTATTTAAGTAAACAATCTGTACAGTACATCCCCTGCATATGGACCAGTTCCGAGATTACATTTGCAAGTCCAGTTTGTTCATAAGTCCAGCAAATTTAACCTAGACACCCAAAAAACACAATGCAATCCCCGACCCTCAACTCCTATAGGAAATATGTATAATAATAGCGAGGGTTTTGTGCTCAGCCTAGTGCCTTGTCACATGAACTAAGTTACGTGCTGCCAAAAAATTTGAAGTTACACTACAGTTTTTAATTTTTCACTTAATTTATAGGACATGCACGTTCACATCTTTAAAAGTTCATAACTTGAAGGGTCTTATGTAGGGGATTCTTACTGTATATACAGTATGTTTGTATCTTTTGAATCATTCTGGATAACAGTATTAATATATACAATGAAATCTGAATAAAGTTGTATAAATTTAAGGCAGGAATGCAGAAAACTCAGTTTTATTGAAGGCCAAAAATGACACTTTAAAGACTTGATGTAGGCCAGAAAATATAAAAAAAAAAACAATTCCTGCTGTATTTTCTTTACAAACAAGACACACAGGTGCCTCTCTGTTCATCACAACTATATACAGTACAGTATATGGAAATGTTGTAATCCAGGTTTGTGGGATCCCATGTACTTGATTCTGCATCTTTTGTGCCCATTTTAACAGTTTTTCTCTGCTTCTATATTATTTTTCTTATGACAATGATGCATTCTCTGTGCTTTCATGCCAGGTGTTTTGTCACTCAGGTGCCACTGCTTTTGTGTTCAGTCACCATTGCAATAGCAGTGGCCATAGCACACCCTTGCTACTCACATTTTCATGTCATCACATCACTGTTTATCGGTTCATTTGTTTCTCCATATACTGTATTGTTGCCTGCTTCTGATCCCAGACAGTCTTTTAATCTGACATAATAATGGACTTTTAAACAATTGTTTGGCATGGTTTGCTTTTCTTTTTTACATAATAATTTTAAAATATGTTCTTGTATTAATAAAGCATATATTTAGAAAGTTTTCATTATTCTGGAGAAAAACATTTGTTGTATGCCTGTTCTACTCAGAGCATACCAAGATAGAAGCTCTACATGCTCTACTAACCACAGCCTGTGAGACTGCAAGAACAAAAAACAAGTTTGCCAAAGTACTGAATTGGTAGAAGGTTCAAAATCATAAGTCTTGCCTAACTGGGATTGTTCAAAGGGCACAAGGATTGAATATAAAAGAGGAATTGGCTTGCTCACTTTGACCTTGCATTGGTCCAAGAGATGCGTCAATGAAGAACAGAAAACACCATAATTTCAGAGCTTTAGAGACTCTCAAGGTCTGCCACTTATTCCATCACTTTTATTAGAGATCGTGCTGGCTCATGAGACTAAACAGCTTAGTATTGTAAGCCACCTGGCCATATAAGCACATTGAGTGCCTAGTCTTTTAGCAAGAAGAGCTCCTATACATACAGGTTGTCTTTGTCTTGATCTTCATCTTTTTCCACTTCTATGTGGAGTCGATGTGCTTGATCAACCTTTTCCAAACAGTTATGTCCTGTACTTTCTTGCCAATCAAGCCCTTTTCTTTAAAATCTTTGTTTATCCATCCACCTCCACTTTACCCCACACACACTTTTTCTTCCCCGTACTTCCATTCCCATCACTCTTTTGCCGACATATTCATTGTCTCTCCTCATCACATGTCCATACCACTTCAACTTACTTTCCTGTACTTTCTTAGCTATCTCTCCCATTTTGTTTGTCAGTTTGTCTCATTTCTTATTCTGTCCTTTTTTGTAACTCCATACTTCTCAACATTTCTACTACAATTAACTTCTTTTTCTGCTGTGCTCCCTTTGCTGCACATTTTCAGCTCCATACATCATTTCTGGTTTTACCACTTAAAAACCTTTACCTTTAACCATTGCCTTAAATCTTCAATCACACAAAACTCCTGATACCTTCTTCCCATTGTTCAATCCACACTAAACTCTATGGGCTAAGTTTGGGAGCATGCACTGGCACAACACGTTGCCACACCCACCACATGATGAACCACCCGGATTGGGACCTGAGTGCAGCCATGATACAGGAGACACCTCAGCACCAAACTGGAACAGTGTGACATTTTTAGCAGTGGCTGGAGTGCCAATCTTGCCACCAACCCCCAAGTTTTCCCTGCAAGCTGGAGGACCTGGCTGCAGGGCTGGAGGCAGATTAGCATCATACCCATAATGGAGCAATTGCAGGTTAAGTGCCTTACTCAAGGCCTCAACGTAGTAGTGTCACTTCTGGTGTTTAAGGGATTTGAACCAGCAACCTTCCGATTGCCGCTGCAGAGCCCTAGCTACACAGCCAGCTAATTGTGCATCTAATCTTCTGCTACCACTGATCCCTGTAGGCTAAATTCTATCCACTCAGGTTATATCTGATATAATTTGTTGTAGTCATATTACTTTGGATCTGCTTTAGACACATTAGTAAACTTAAATTAGAGAATATTAATTTATAATGCATGAATGATAGTATAAATCTTCTCACCTACTTGTTTAGGTCATCTATATTATTACCTGAGGTGATAGATTTTAGAAAAAGGGGGACGTATTTAGCCACAGTGCCAATCAATCCCAATGGTGACCATAAGTGGAGTTGCAGATGGCAGCTGCATTTTTGTGACAGGCTGGTAAATGTAAACATACAGGGGCTATAGTGAGGATTTGGGACACTCTGTTCAGGTTTATATAATAAAGAGTCTGAAAGTGAGAGCAGAGTCACCTGAGGACCTTTCCACGACCCTTCCACAATAAAGCAGATATTTGTTTGTCAAATTCCATCTGTCTGTTTCCCAAATGCCTTTTTGCAAATTGCCTTCTGTTCTTAACAATAAAACTGTCAAATATAAAGTAAATAATGCTGCGCTCTGACTCTATAATTCACTAGTGAGACCACATCTGGAATCTTGTTTGTAGTTATGGTCACCACGCTATGAAACAAGCATAGAGAAGAAGCTGTAGAAGCAGTTTAGAGGAAAGCAACCAAATGTATCCCAAAACTAAAGGACATGTCCTACTCAGACAGTTGAAGGGAATTAAACCTGTGTAGTCTTAAGCAAAGTAGGCTAATTCAGGTCTTCAAAATTCTCAAAAGCATAAATAAAGTATATTGAGCGAAATTCATTTTATTGAATAGCCAATCACAGTCAAGGACACTGATAGAAAATAAGGGGACATGCTTTTAGGTTTGAGGCCAGTAATTACACAGTTATGGGATATCTTGAAAAATCTTCTCCTGAATTTTGTAATTGAAGTTAACATTTTGAAAACTTTTAAAAAGTGTCTGGATGAGACAATTAGGACAACTTGGTTATTAGTTAACTAAAATATCCCAAGGGTCTGAATGGTCTAACTTCTTTTAAATTGAGTTCATCAAGAACATAGGGACACAGTTGGAAACTTGTTAAGGGTAAATTTCACACAAACATGAGGAAGTTTTTCTTTACACAGAAAACCATAGACACATGGAATAGCAGAGTGTAGATAGTAGGATTTTAGGAAGTTTCAAAACTTGACTTGATTTTATTTTTGTAGAATTAAGTGGATTGGACTGACAAACTTTGTTGGGCTGAATGGCCTGTTGTCGTCTAGATTGGTCTAATGATTCTAATGGTCTTCTTTTCCTTTGATAACCTACTACATATGATTCAGACTTTGAACTCAAATTGACAATTCAGACTTTAATTGCTTTCTCTTCATCTCTTTTTCTATATATTATTCCAATGGTGTTGAATAGAGCTGAAATTTGGCGATGGGAGCAGCCATTAATTCAGAATTAAACCTCAAATTGGTCAATACAGCCCCACTACAAACTTACATAAAAATGTACTGCTACAAAGAGTGAGGTAGTTAATCTGAATTTCATCACTTTCAACATTTTTTCCTTTTTAGGTATATTTTGAAATGTATTAATTATATTTCTTTCATTGCTTTTTCATCTATATTATTATACTTATTCATATTTATTTCTATAAATTCTGTTTTTAAATGTGATTGTGGGGGGCTACTAAGAAGCAATAATTTATGCTCCTTTTTCTATCGGTTAGGAATTTTACTAATAATAAAAACAATTTTAAAACCTCAGGCAGTGTCAACAAATGGATCCTTAAAAATGGTAGAAAGTAAATAAAAATAAAGTCGTAAAATTATCCAATTCCTGGCCAAAGGCATTCTGGACTGTGAGAAATTATTAAGATCTGCTTCATTCCTGGTCATGCAGTCCTCTAAGAAAATACAGAAGCAGCATTTTAGTCAAGTACATTTTACTGCCTTCAACATTACACAGCAGAATTGAACACTTTTAAACATTCATTTCTATTGGTTGTAAAACTATAGAGAATAAAAGTTTTATTTTTTCTTGCACATTGAACTATATTTGGAAGAGTTCATTAAAAGTGTGAAATTAACATACTGTGCCTAAGGTAATGCAGCTGACCAGAAAATAATATACGGCAGATATCTGTGAGCATTCCACTGCCTTACGTGGCCCACTCTGGGGAATGCATGTATTAGCATAATCAGTCAGTACAGAGAAGGGGAAGGCAGGAAGCTTTTTTTAAGCTAATCCTTTCTTCTTTAAATCTGTGAAACTTTGCAGAATTTTTATCACTAAGCCGTACACCTCATGCTTTTTTCATAGTCTTTATGCTGGCACAGTATTCCCAAAGTCCCCTCTAGGGGAAATATTCTTCATACCGCTATTCATTTTCTCTTCCCTTCATAGCTCCATGCGTGTACACACCTTCCATGTGAGGGTGACACTGAACGATTGGTTATTCCACAGAAGGCATTTCTCACTCTTGATGTATTACATTTTTTATAAAGTGATCTGTGCTGGCACTTTACATAATGTTTTCCCTGCTCTAGTTATTGCTCTTGCTAAAGCTAGGCTCTCATGTCATATTTATGCACCTTCACATAATAGCAGATGATAGCACCAGAAGAAAATTGACCTTTTTAAGACAAAATACTTTTATAGATCATGATGCAGTAAGCTAAAGGCTTCAAGCAACACTATTTGGACAGAATGGTATCTTTGAACAATGTTATGCCTTTCTATTACACTTGATACCTGTTTGAATTAATCTGAGATGAAGTGACCAATCACATTCAAAATAAAGCTGATTTCTTTTATGTTCTAAACATTAGAACATTTGAAAACTCTAGACGAGAACAGGCCATTCAGCCCAAAAAAGCTCGCCAGTCCTATCCACTTATTTCCTCCCAGAAAACAACAAGTCGAGTTTTGAAAGTCCCTAACGTCTTACTGTCTACCACACTACTTGGTAGCTTATTCCAAGTGTCTATCGTTCTTTGTGTAAAGAAAAACTTCCTAATGTTTGTGCGAAATCTTCTCTGAACCTTTTCTAGTCCTGCTATGTCCTTTATGTAGCCTGGAGACCAAAACTGCACACAGTACTCCAGATGAGGCCTCACCAGTGCATTATAAAGGTTGAGAATAACCTCCTTGGACTTGTACTCCACATATCGTGCTATATAACCTAACATTCTGTTAGCCTTCTTTAATGGCTTCTTAACACTGTTGGGAAGTTGATAGCTTAGAGTCCACTATGACTCCTAAATCCTTCTCATAAGGTGTACTTTCGATTTTCAACCACCCATTGTGTAATCAAACCTAATATAACAGATTCCAAATTACCTTCTAATCCACCTATCTTCATATCATCTGCAAACTTATTCAGCTTGTTACTTATATTCCTATCTAAATCATTTATATATATTAAAAATAGCAATGGCCCAAGCACTGACCACTGTGGAACACCACTCTTAACATCGGCCAGCTCTGATGAGGTTCCTCGCACCATCACCCTCTGCTTTCTGTGTCTGAACGAATTCTGCACCCATCTAAAAACATCACCCTGAACTCCCACTTCTTTTAATTTAATGCCCAACCTCTCATGTGGCACCTTATCAAATGCTTTCTAAAAGTCCAGATAAATAATATCATAAGCTCCACTTTCATTGTATGCTTTTGTTGCCTCCTCATAGAATTCCAACGTGTCAGTAAAACACGACCTCCCTCTTCTGAACCCATGCTGACTGTTTAGAATAACTCCTGTCTTGCCAGGTGTTGCTCAATCTTATCCTTAATAATTCCTTCCATTAATTTTCCTGTGATGCTTGTTGCTTACTGGCCTATAGTTGCTTGGATCTGCCCTGTCACCCTTTTTATATAATAGGATGATATTTGCCATTTTCCAGTCCTTTGGAATCTCTCCAGTGCACAGTGACTTCCTAAAAATATGTGTCAAGGGTTTATATATGTACTCACTAGCCTCCTTAAGAACACGAGGATAAATATTATCTGGGCCTGGTGATTTGTTTGATTTCATCTTATTTAATCTGAGGGGCACTTCTCCTCTACAATTTCCAAATCCCTCAGTACCTCCTTAGTAGTTGCGTTTACCTCTTGGAGGTTATCCACTTGCTCACTTGTAAACACCTCAGAAAATGTAAGTTTAGGGCATCTGCTATTTCATTGTCTGTATCTTTTAATTCCCTTTACTATTCCTGATGAACTTGACCTCCTCCTTAACTGTTCTTTTACTACTAAAATACTGAAAGAATCTCTTGGGGTCTTCTTTCGCCTTATCTGCTATATTCCTCTCCAACTGTCTTTTAGCCTCTCTGATATCCTTCTTAATGGTTGCCCTCATGTTCTCATACACGCTACGATTCTCTTTGCAGTCATTAGTCTTATATGCCTTATACAGCAGTTTTTTCCTTTGCAACTTCTTTTTTAAATCTTTATTAATCCACCATGGAGTTTTTTAGTTTCCTATTACTTCCAAATTTAGGTATGTATCTGTCCTGCATTACATGTAAAACATTTTAAACCTGTTCCACTGCTCCTCGACTGTCTCCACATTTAAAAGCTTATCCCAGTCTATCCTACTTAGACTTTGTGCATCTGCTCAAAATTAGCCCTACTAAAGTTCATCTTAACAATTTTAGTCTTTGCATCTGTACTCTTACAAAATACTGAGAATTGTATTACATTATGGTCACTTGACCCTAGTGGTTCAATCACCTCTACACCCTCAATTCTATCCTGATTATTACAGAATACTAAATCCAGACAGGCTTCACCCCTTGTTGGTGCTTTAACATGCTGTGTTAAAAAACAGTCACTGATTACTTCTAAAAACTCCTGCTCTTGTGCTACTCCATCTGCAAGGTTATCCCAGTTAATATTTGGATAATTAAAGTCCCCCATGACTATAATATCCCCCTGTAAACTTGCCTTTTTGATATTACTAAAAAGATGTGTGTTGAAATTACTGTCTGAATTGGGTGGTCTATAACACACTCCTAAAATAAGACCTTTTCCCTAATATTTTCCAGGCGAAGCCACATGTCCTCACTAAGATGGGGCTCATCATCCAACTGAAGATGACTTACATTTAAACCCTGTTTGGCATAAACAGCAACCCCACCTCCTTTTCTGTTCTGTCTATCCTTCCTAAAAAATGTGTATCCCTCTATGTTACACTCATCCCCATCTTTGTTATTTAGCCAGGTTTCCGTTATTGCTATAATATCATAATTATGCTCTGCTACATACAACTCCAACTCACTTACCTTATTTTTGATACTTCTAGCATTAAGGCAAGCTATTTTTAATGTGTTAATCCTTCTACTTTATGTTTGCTTAAAATTTACATTACTATGCATTTTTATTTCTACACCATTGTTTGTTCTTCCATGTATAGATCTAAATCTGGCCTGTCCTAAACTCCCTGCCCCCATTCCCTAGTTTAAACAATCCTCGACTAGCCTACACATACGCCTCCCCAATACATTGGTGCCCCTCCAGTTCAGATGTAACCTGTCATGGCAGAAAGGGTCCCGTCTGTTTCAAAAGGAGTCCCAATGCCCCATAAACCTATACCCTTCTACCCTGCACCAAGATTTGAGCCATGTTTAAGCCTTCTAATCTCCTCAATCTTACCTGGACTGGCGCGTGGCACAGGCAGAACTTCGGAGAAGACTACCTTGTCAGTTCTGCTCCTCAGCTTGGTACCTAACTCTTTGAATTTGGATCGCAGAACTGACAGACTACCCTTATGTATGTCATTTGTTCCAACGTGGACAATGACAACTGGATCCACCCCCGCTCTGGCCAAGAGCCTATCCACCCTTCCAGGGAGGTCTCCCACCTGTGCTCCCGGAAGGAAACACACCGTGCAAGACTCTCTCTCTCTGGAGCACACCTGCGCTTCAATCCCCCTAATGATTGAGTCCCCAACTATCACTACTTCTCTCTTTTTGGGAACTGGTTTTGAGGTAGCCTGTTGGGGCTCCTCATCCCTGCCTACCACCTCAGAATTATCAGTGTCACCGTCCAGCTCGCAAGGACATGATAACGGTTAGACACTTCTAATTCTGGGGTTGATGCCCCCGGACAGTGTGCACCCTTTACCTTATGCCTTGTGACCATGACCCACCTATTCCTACCTGTCTGGTCTGGAATCTCCTCCCACACCACACAGGTTAGCCAAACTCCTCCTCCAGTTCAACGACCCTGAGCTCGAGGTGCTGGATCAGCCGGCATTTCTTACAGATGTAGCCCTCATAGACAACTGGCTCTTCCAAACCATCATCTAAAAAGTCCAACGTCCAACAGGACTTGCACTGCACTGGCCTCATTATTAAAATTAGATTTGGGATTAGTAAACTGCCTTAACTTTTTTTTTTCTTAAAATGAAATTCCTTCTTCTTTCAGCTGCTCCTTAACTTAAATGGTAACACTAAGATCTGCTACAGGTATTTTACACCTTTTCCCCTTAAGCTCCTGTCCTGTTCTCCAGCTGCCTGCTATTTGTCTTTCTATGAGGTTCACTTTACTTTTCTCTGTCTCTTCTCCTAACTTTGCGCTCCTCTTATTTATAAGCTCTCCACTCGCACTGTTTGTATTCCCCCGTATTAATAAACCCTTACACTGTCGCCCGCTTAACTGTTCCACCTCTGGACCGCTAAGGACTATTTAATCTAAAATAAACAAATAAATAAAACTTTACTACCTTGTTTGCTCTTACAGCCCCTTGTGCCTGATCGGCACCTTAACGCTGGCCACTTACCTGCGCACTGCTGAGCCTTCCGCTTTTACTGCTTTGAAGTCAGCCGCGGCCTTTTCTTTTCTTTTCCTTTAAACTAAGGAATCGCTGTTATGACGACGCGGTTATTTGCTTACAAATGCCGATATCAGTTACTGCTGCTTTCTACCCTGACTCCTCCCCTAATTCAAATTCAGATAACAAGAACAACTACAAGTAACTTTTCCAAGCGCACCGCCAAACACCCAGCTACTTTTGTTCTTGTGTGGGTGAAATAATAGCAAAAAAAAAACGTTCTAAAGGGAACAAAAACATAAAAATTTAAAACTGACAAACAATCTACTAATCTGTATGGGAGTCTGCAGGTAATTAATTCTGAACCACTAACCAAGCTTGTCTGTATCTCAGACAAATTCGTAGACATCAGGATTTAGAATGTGTGTTTCTGACCAGTTGCTTCCTGCTATGGATGTCACTCTCTGTTATCTTAGACCATGATTACTGCAGTCACATCTTCTAGCTATGTTAAATACAATTACAAGTAACAAGACCTAACCAGAATGTTTATCAATGCTACTTGTTAATTAAAATGTTTGTTTAAGGAGATCAGGTTTCCAACTGTATGGAAATAATCGTTTGATATTAGTGCAGTAATTAAATTTTAACATTATGTTGGTGATGTGATATCATTTTGTGTTTGAAAGCTTTCACAGCCCTGTCCGTTTTGTACTGTTTTTCAAAGCATGCAGTCATATTATTTGTCTTCAGGCTATTTGGTGGTCAACTGACATGGAGGGCACATATCAAGTCATCTTATTCTACCCAAAGGATGGGGGCATGCATATCCTTATTTTAGATCAAATACAAAATGGAACAAACTTGTGTTAGTTGTAGTTAGGAGTAGGAAAACAAAGTCAGTATTAGAATTTGTTGATTAGAAACATATTTTGACAGAGAATGGATGCGATTTTGTGAATGTTGGTTTGATAATCTCTTCTCGTCAATCGTGTTTTACTTTCTTTTTTTTTTTTTGGCTGACCTCAGACCACAAACTCTACCTGCCTTCTTTTTTCCCCGTGTCTTAGTTTTTTTTTACCCTTTTGTGTTGGAAAAGTGAATCACTCCTACATACTGTAGGCTCAATGCCTATTTTGTGTCCCTTGTTTTTTAGTATGTTTCTGCCATGTCTGCTTAGATTTACAGTATAGACAACAGAAATAATATCACAGTGTTTGGCAAAGCAGTCTAGGTAAATGTCATACAAAAAATTCTTAACACATCCTATAATTTTTTAGCGTTCATTGTGATACTGACTGTAGGCAGCCATGAAATTCAATCAATACAGAATATGTCACCGTGGCCTTTGCATTTAATATACGCTTTGCATTCATGTACATAAACTGTTATGAAATCGTATTCTTTCAAATATATTATAGATTGTATTTCTATTTATTATTTTCAAGTCTTCCCGTTTGCTTTCGCTATTATGGTGTCATAGTCTGTGAGATAAGTAGACAAGAAGATCTGAAAAAAGTTCTCTGTTTTCCACAGATTTCTAACTAAACAGTGATTTGTTTATTGAACTTCAATTTTTTGCAAAGCAACATAGTTGCTAGGAATTTCCCGTGGTGTTACATCCATACACACAACAAAGTTAATACAGTTAAACAGCACAATAGACGATAGATGACACCATCACACTATCATATGCAGCATAAAATACAAACATATGAAACAATATAGTAAAGTAGAATTTCACTCCCACCCAGCAACATATCAAGTAAGTTCTTGTAAAACAAACATAATTTAGATTGGAGGTGTTTAGAAATCAGGAACAGACATCAGTGACTGCAGTAGGAGAGAAATGGTTTCTACATCTAGTGGTTCTTGACTTTAGCGATTAGTAACGTTTCCTCAATGGTAATAACTGAAACAGATGGTTGCCCCAGTGAGAGTGGTCTTTGCTTAACTTTCTGGCTTGTTTCCTGACCCGTGACATATACAGGGCCACAATGGAGTCCAGGTTCATGTCTATAATCTTTGCTGCTGTCTGAATAACACACTGCAGTTTATGCTTCGAGTGAGAAGCTGCCCTGCAATTCCAGACTATAATGGAGAAAGTGAGAATGCTTTCAATGATGGCTCTATAAAACTAGACCAGCATTGATTGAGACAAGTTAAACTTTTTAAGTTGACAGAGTAGAAAACTCTTATTCTGAGCTTTTTTGATTAGACCAGTTACATTTTCATCCCAGGACAGATTGAGTGTGATAGCTGTGTCATGTAACTTTAACGATTTCACCCTGCCCACAATGATATCATTTAGATAGATAGATAGATAGATAGATAGATAGATAGATAGATAGATAGATAGATAGATAGATAGATAGATAGATAGATACTTTATTAATCCCAAGGGGAAATTCACATAATCCAGCAGCAGTATACTGATACAAAAAACAATATTAAATTAAATAGTAATAAAAATGATGTAAAAGCAAAATAACTTTGAATAATGTTCGCATTTACTCCCCCGGGTGGAATTGAAGAGTCGCATAGTGTGGGGGAGGAACGATCTCCCCTTTCTGTCAGTGGAGCAAGACAGTGACAAAAGTCTGTCACTGAAGCTACTCCTCTGTCTGGAGATGACACTGTTAAGTGGATGCAGTGGATTCTTCATGATTGACAGGAGTTTGCTTAATGCCCGTCGCTCTGCCACAGATGTTAAACTGTCCAACTTTAATCCTACAATGGAGCCTGCCTTCTTAACAAGTTTGTCCAGGCGTGAGGCGTATTTCATCTTTATGCTGCCACCCCAGCACACCACCGCGTAGAAGAGGGCACTCGCCACAACCGTCTGGTAGAACATCTGCAGCATCTTACTGCAGATGTTGAAGGATGCCAACCTTCTCAGAAAGTATAGTCTGCTCTGAGCTTTCTTACATAGAGCATCAGTATTGGCAGTCCAGTCCAATTTGTCATCCAGCTGCACTCCCAGATATTTATAGGTCTGCACCCTCTGCACACAGTCACCTCTGATGATCACAGGGTCCATGAGGGGCCTGGGCCTCCTAAAATCCACCACCAGCTCCTTGGTCTTGCTGGTGTTAAGGTGTAAGTGGTTTGAGTCACACCATTTAACAAAGTCTTTGATTAACTTTCTGTACTCCTCCTCCTGCCCACTCCTGATGCAGCCCACAATAGCAGTGTCATCAGCGAACTTTTGCACTGGCAGGACTCGAGTCATATTGGAAGTCTGATGTATATAGATTGAACAGGACCTGAGAAAGTACAGTCCCCTGCGGCGCCCCTGTATTGCTGCACACAATGTCAGACCTGCAGTTCCCAAGACGCACATATTGAGGTCTGTCTGTAAGATAGTCCACAATCCATGCCACAGGTGTGAATCTACTCCCATCTCAGTCAGCTTATCCCTAAGGAGCAGAGGTTGGATGGTGTTGAAGGCGCTAGAGAAGTCCAAAACATAATTCTTACAGCACCACTGCCTCTGTCCAGGTGGGAGAGGGATCGATGAAGCATATAGATGATGGCATCCTCCGCTCCCACCTTCTCCTGGTATGCAACTGCAGAGGGTCGAGGGCGTGACGGACCTGTGGCCTCAGGTGGTGAAGCAGCAGCCGCTCCATGGTCTTCATCAGATGTGACATCAGAGCAACAGGCCGGAAGTCATTCAGCTCACTAGGACGTGATACCTTTGGGACAGGAGTGATACAAGATGTTTTCCAAAGCCTCGGACTCTCCCTGTTCCAGGCTCAGGTTGAAGATGCGCTGTAGAGGACTCCCCAGTTCCAACGCACAGGCCTTCAGCAATCGTGGCGATACACCATCTGGACCCGCTGCTTTGCTGGCACAAAGTCTTTTCAGCTCTCTGCTCACCTGGGCTGCTGTAATTGTGGGTGGGGATGTCTCACCTATGCTGGTATCAGCAGAAGGATGGTTGGAGGATGCAGTACTCGAGGTGAGAGTGGGTTACTGTGATCAAACCTATTAAAGAAGTTGTTCATTTGGTTTGCTCTCTCCACGCCTGTCTCGATGCGCACCCGCTCGAGCTGCAGCCAGTGATAATCTTCATCCCATCCCACACTTCCTTCATACTGTTTTTCTGCAACTTCTGCTCCAGCTTTCTCCTGTACTGCTCTTTCGCCCTGAGCTGGACTCGAGTTCCTTCTGCACGCACTTCAGCTCATGCTTATCACCACCTTTAAAAGCCCTTTTCTTCTGGTTCAAAAGGCCCTTGATGTCACTTGTAATCCATGGCTTGTTGTTAGCATAGCAGCGTACTGTTCTTACTGGAACTACAATGTCCATACAGAAGTTGATGTAATCAGTTGTGCATTCAACAGCCTCTTCAATGTTCTCACTATGTGATCTCAGCAATATATCCCAGTCTGTAGTTCCAAAGCAGTCTCTCAGAGCCTGCTCTGCCTCAGGGACCACTTCCTGAATGAGCGTGTGGTTGTAGGTAGCGCCTCACTCTTGGTTTGTATTGAGGCTGAAGCAGAACCAGGTTATGATCTGCTTTCCCAAGCGCAGGCAGTGGGGTGGAGCTGTATGTGTCTTTAACGTTTGCATATAGTAGGTCAATAGTCCTGTTTCCCCGAGTGTTACAATCCACATACTGGGAGAAGGCAGGTAATGTTTTATCCAGCGTTACATGGTTAAAGTCTCCAGCGATTAGCACAAGTGCCTCAGGGTGCTGCGTTTGTAACTTAGCAACTGCGGAATGGATGATGTCACTCGCCAGGCTCTTGAGCGGGGATGTAAACAATAACAGCAATCACGTGTCCAAACTCTCTGGGCAAGTAATAGGGGCGCAGACTTACGGCCAACAGTTCGATGTCCCTGCAGCAAGTGGAGATTTTAACGCTTACATGTCCTGAGTTGCACCACTTTGTATTGACATAGAGAGCGAGTCCTCCACCTTTTTTCTTTCCACAGGTACTTGCGTCTCTGTCCGCTCTAACTGTGCTAAACCCGGGTAGCTCCATGTTAGCATCTGGGATGATAGACGTTAGCCACGTTTCACTAAAACACAGCAAGCTGCATTCTCTGTAGGTTCTGACATTTTTCACCAGCACAGCCAGTTCGTCGATCTTATTTTGTAGTGAGTTTACATTTCCCAGGATCACAGAAGGCACCGACGGTTTATAACGCCATTTTCTCGATTTAATCTTATTTTTTATCTTTGCGCCGGCTCGGCTGCCCCGATAAAAAGGTGTGCAGGAGATGAGGAGTTTCTCCTAAAATTCACAATCATTTCTACTGTTTTCAAGGAATTCAAGTTAAGATTTTTGAGTGTGGACCAACTGGCCAGGCAATAAACTCGTCCCCATCTGTAATTTGGAAATTTCAGAAGTTGAACAGATGGGTCATTGGAGGTGCGGTCATTCCAATTGAGACAAAAATCGTGAGTGATAGCCCCTAGACTTGCTTGTATACTCAGATATGGAGAAGGATATTTGAGGAGTAAACCACAAGACAACAATTACATTTTTATATTATGTACATTAAAGAACCATCAACATCAAATAAAATCAAATTAATAATATATCAAACAATTGTTATAAAAGTAAAGCTGAATAAATTGAACTCTGCAGCTGCATGAATAAAAGATAAAGTACCGCTTCCTGTCAGCCGAAATAGTCCAAAAATTGATAGAAATCTACGTTTTTTACTTAATACTTGTATGCAAAATTTGGTTGACCTAATGTGAAAGCGTACTCAAGTTATCATGTTTACATGCACACACAGAGACAGACACACAAACTTAATTCCAAAAATGGTATTTTTGGACTCGGGGAGGTCTAAAACATTGAGATTCATCAAAATTTTGAAATGGAATTTTTGGAAGATTCCAATACTGTTCCTATGCCTCATATACAAGAAAGTCAGGGAGGTCTAAAACGTTGAGGTTCACCAAAATCTCAACATCAAGTTTTTGTATACAAGAAAGTAAAAAAGAACAGGAGACAGAAGACAGCCTGGAAGGTACAATGTTGCCAGCATGATATTTGCCCATCTTTACTTTCTGACTTCTGATCCTTAGAAAGTCAGATATCCAGAGACATGTGGCATAGTCCACATTCATACTGAGAAGTATGCTATGGAGGAGCTCTGGTATGATTGTGCTAAATGAGGAACTGAAATTCACAAATAAATCCTGACATATGTAGGTGTGATGACTAAATACTGCCCGATGTTATGGAGAGCCACGTTCACCTCTTCGTCAACTAACCTGTTGGCATGATAAACAAACTGTAGTGGGTGAAGGAGGGAATTTGTGAGAGATTTGAGATGCTGAAGAATCAGACATTTAGATGTCTTCATTATTATTGCTGTAATCAATCAGACAGGACATATTTTGCTTCTTGGTACAGGAATGATTGTGGATTCTTTGAACCAGATAGGGACTTTGCATTGGGCCAAAGACTGAGTGGCAATATGTGTGCATACTGGAGTTAACTGATGACAACAGTGTCTAAGTGTGGAGGGAGAAATATTGCCTGAACCAGGAGATTTACAACATTTTCATCTCCAGCAGAGCCAAAGGACTTCATGTTCAGGAACACGAGGAGATGCTGTGGGACTGATAGAGAGATAAGTCTTGTGGTACAATGTCCATAAAGTTATGGAAAATATTAGCACCCCAATATGTGAGAACCCCACCATGGATATACTGGGGCACCAGAACTTGGTCATCCCTGGGACGTCTTAATAAAGATGCATTGTCTTATTTTAGAAATTCCTAGCATTAAAGCAAGCGAGTGATAATGAATTACTGATCTTACTTTGCTTTTTTAACTTTGAGCTAGAAAAGAAACAAATGACTTTCACTATAAGCTGCAGATATTGATGCCTTATAGCATGTCCGAATCTCAGCCATGTCATCATCTGTGTTGAGATGATACTCTGGTTTCACTTCGATATCTTAAAGACATGTGGGGTTGTTTAATTGAGGACTAAATAGGTCCTGGTTCCATCACAGCTCCACAGTGACCACAAGATGAAAGTGGGAGAATGTATTTTTCTGTTCTGGCTGGCATAGTAGGAAGTAACTCTTGTGGATTTTTTACGGATATAAAAATTATACATTTTCGAAGATGAGATCAACTGAGATGGACCTGTTCATGACTTGGGAACTTACAGAACCTTATTACTTCCTATGTATTTATATCATAAGTATAAATAACTGTGGTGACATTAGCAAAACTTCAACTGTTTTTTTCATTGGATTTACTCATTTCAGGCAGCCCTGGAAATAATTTGATCAGTTTTGAAGTGATGTACACTATGTCATTATGGGAGTATTAGGATACAAGTCTATAGACGAGATAAATGAAAAATGAATCCCTGACTCTGAATGAAACTTGACACATTTATTACCATTGTAAAATTGTAATAGTCTATTGATTTTGAGTTCTTTCCAGCAGATTGTGCTATATGGAATTAATGATTTTGTGTTTTTTACACACAGAGGCCTGCAATATTATACTGCTAAAATCACAGCTTAGGTAATTTCATGTGCTAGATGCATCAGATTATTTTTCAAGCGAGTATTACCAGAGGCCGCATGGATTTTCCTCTGAAGTATGTGTGTTTCCAAAAAACTTGGGAGATGAAAGAACACTTGCAAAGAGAAAAACTTCCACATTCTAAGATGTTCACCGGTGTGGATATGGATAATTTTGGTGTAGTGTGGCTGACTGCGTATGAGACAATAGTTCTAAAAGTGTGCGCTAGTTTTAACACCAATATTTGTATTAGTTGCTCTTTTTTTTTAATGTTTTTCTCAGTCGTCCTTGACAGCCTCACATTTGACTCAAGGCATTAAGATAGCCATCTTTCTCTTATAAAAACCCATTTAATTCAGTTCAGGATTATAGGAGGGCTGGAGCATACATTGGCATAATTGAGCACAAGGCAGAATCCAATCCTGGAAACGACACTAGTTTCCGACAAAACTGATTGATATAGTGGTTGATTTAAAGATTTAGATATGTGAAATATATACTGAATAAGAATTTTTCCCATTTGGGTATAGTCTGGTTTGGTGTCAAAGAACTCACTGTGTTTAGTTTCAGTTTGCAAAAGTGAGCAAAGTGTGAGCCTAAGGTGCATTTGCTTTGTCTCATCTTTGGTGGAGTGAGAAGGGAGACAGGCTGCTCAATGTACTTATTCTTCTTTACTCACCTGATAACACAGTTACAGAGGAGAAGAGGAAACATGTGCATTCCCATAGTTTCCCTTGCTTACTGTAGACAAGAACTTCCCATATTTGCCCAATCACTATGTTGGGAAATAGTGTGGGAAACAAAGAAAAGCTCTATTAACAGTCTCTTACTTCTTTTCACCTACCATGACATGAGAAGGAATGAGATGAGCAACACCTATACTATTACTTTTTCTTACACAACACATGAATCTTGCCATTTGTAAATCTCATTGTGGTAATTGTAATTTCTATAAAAACTATCAGTCTATTATCAGGCTAACTCACGATACTATGTTTGAGTCTGCAGTTGCGTCGTGCAGAGTCTGTGGCATCTGTAAAATGACACGAGTATGTTATATTTAAACCTGTGGATCTACACATGTTTATAAAGTTATAGATATTGTGGACACCAGGGGGTGCCTGGGACACCAACACAAATGGGCTCAGGCATTAGCATAAAAGTTTTTTTACTGTGGGAAACTCTTCTTAACGATGCATTTTCCACAGCCACATGTATAAGCAATACAATAGCACAACTCTTTATCTTCTTCTCTCTGTCACTGGTCACTCTCTCCTCCACTCCTCCTTGCACGTTTCGTCCACGTTCCATCTGACTCTGGCTCTGGCAGTCAGCTCCCTTCATCTACCACCTGGAAGTACTTCTGGTGTTCTGTACACTTGGTCTGAAAAGGCAGAAGCCCCATGAAGTAGTGCTAGTAGCGCTATCCAGTCCCAGCAGCACCCCCTAGTGGCAACCACAGAACCCAACAGAGCTGAGCCGTATGAACTCCATTGTGATGCTCTGTGGGAATCCGTGGCACTGCTGCAACCCATCAAATGTTCTGGGGGAGACAATGTCCTGTGCATGCTGTTTCCCCCTGTCCTTCTATCTTGAGAGGGTCCTGGCTGGGAAAGGATGCTGACCGACCCTCACAATGGGCACACAATATATTCTGTATATTCCCATGAACATATATGCAAAACCAAGTTTCCTGTAATTTAGCAACAATCCAAGAGACCGTCTAGAAACATTTTACTGAACATGATTGTTCACTATGAGCAGAGCCTTGCAAAGAATTCCTTTGGAAAGAAAATATTCCGCACTTCTAGACCATACAACTTTTTTTCTGCTTTCTGTTCCTCTAAACCATTCAGGACCCAACTCTGGACAGGAAGACATTCTATTTCTTAGGACAATCATTCAAGCACCTATGCTTATAAGGGGTCATTTTACAATTGCCAATATACTTGCTAAGATAAATGTGGCGTGTCTAAACAACAACAACAACAACATTTATTTATATTGCACATTTTCATAAAAACGATGTAGCTCAAAGTGCTTTAAAGATTATTGTGCGAATCAATAAGATCAGCAGATCTTAGTCAGAGATAGCAAAGGGTCAAAACTGGGATATCAAAACTAAACAGGCAACCAAGAAATTAAAGGGCAAGATGTTACTCAAGAGTGAAAGGCAACAAAGTTAAAAACCAGAAAACAAATCAATCGCTATGTTCTACTTGAATAAAAAGCTAATTACACTAAAGAGTAACAATAGGTAGAGTATCCACCGAGGCATAGCACATAGTAAAGCTACTGCAAATTTATGATGTTATTTTCATGACATTACAAACAAGAATAATATGATCACATGACATATCCTAACAACGTCATGTAAACAAGAAAATCAAGATGGGAGTGTGAATGAAAAATAATCCTCATAGATGTAATGCACATTTCAGAAAGCCATAAAATAAACCAAACTATACACATAAGGGATATTAAATACTACAACAGTTAACCTGCATGTTTGGGGGATGTACGAGGAAATGACAGTATCTGAAGAAAACTGGGGAACAAATAAACTCCACACAGACAGTGTCTGGGCCAAGTGTTTGATTTTAGGTCTCTGGCACTGAGAAGTCACCTTCTTCACTATTGCCACACCATGTCATCCTTGGAGCCACCTGCATTAATCATTAGACATTTTTGCAAATCGGAGCCTATCAGGGTTTGTAACATTACACAAAAAGCAAAAACAAAGTTGATTACACACACACTTATTCCTTGGAAATATGATGATGTACCTTTTCAGATATGATAGAAAAATTGAATACTCAGAGAAGATCAAATGAGTAATTGAACCCAGATGCCTGAAGCTATAATGCGCCATTGTTAACCCTCTGGTAGGTAAAAATGAAAATATGCGGTGGCTGCAGAATACTCAGTGTTACTCAGATCCATTTAATTATACAGTATGTGCTTTATGGCAATATGTACACTGACCTGGTATTATACTTAGATCACCGATTGTATTTGTCGTAAAAGACAACTAAAGGAGGTTGGTGTTAGGATGGGCATCCAGACGTTAAAAGCTTCTGGCCTTATACTCCCATTACACTTAGATCACTGACTTATCTATGTGTTGCTAAAGATGACTAAAGGAAGTTGGTGTAAGGATGGGCATTCAGCCATTCCAAGCTTTTGGTCCTATACTCCAATCACACTTTGATCATCAACTGATCTATGTGCAATAAAAAATGACTAAAGAAGATTGGTGTAAGGATGAGCATCTAGACATTAAAAACTGATGATCAGATGAATTGCAATTAATTGCAAAGTCCTTCTTTGCCAGGAAAATGAACTTAATCCCAAGAAACCCATTTCCACAGCAATTTCAAGGACTATCATTGTTTTGCACAATAAGGGCTTCACAGGCAAGGATATTGCTGCTATTAAGATTTTACCTAAATCAACCATTTATCGGATCATTAAGAACTTCAAAGAAAGAGGTTCAATTGTTGTGAAGAAGGCTTCAGAGTACCCAAGAAAGTCCAGCAAGCACCAGGACTATCTCCTAAAGTTGATTCAGCTGAGGGATTGGGGCACCACCAGTGCAGAGCTTGCTCAGGAATGGCAGCCGGCAGGTGTGAGTGCATCTGCAAGCAGAGTGAGGTGAAGACTTTTAGAGGATGGCCTGGTGTCAAGATCATCAGGGACAGAATGATATTCTGCAAAAGGTACAGGGATTAGACTGGGGTAAAGTAATTTTCTCTGATGGATCCCCTTTCTGGTTGTTTGGGGCATCTGGAAAAAAGAAAAGGTGAGCGCTACCATCAGCCCTGTGTCATGGCAATAGTAAAGCATCCTGAGACCATTCATGTGTGAAGTTGCTTCTCAGCCAAGGAAGTGGGCTCACTCACAATTTTGCCTAAGAACACAGCCATGACTAAAGAATGGTACCAAAACATCCTCACAGAGCAACTTCTCCCAACCATCCATGAACAGTTTGGTGACCAACAATGCCTTCTCCAGCATAATGGATCACTGAGCCATAAGGCAAAAGTGATAACTAAATGGCTCAGGGAACAAAACATTGAAACATTGATTTGGGTCCATGACCAGGAAACACACCAGACTTTAATCCCATTGAGAACTTGTGGTCAATCCTCAGGAGCTGGGTGGACAAAAAAACCCCATAAATTCTGACAAACTCCAAGCATTGATTATGCAAGAATGGGCTGCCACCAGTCAGGATTTGGCCCAGAAGTTGATTGACAGCATGCCAGGGCAAATTGTAGAGGTCTTAAAAAAGAAGGGCCAACACTGCAAATGTTGACTGTTTGCATAAACTTAATGTAATCGTCAATAAAAACCTTTGAAACTTATGAAAAACACTGGAGCAGCGAATTTTGTGAAAACCAGTATTTGTGTCATTCTCAAAACTTTTGGTTACTACTGTATACTCCACAAAATTTGGAGACAAACTAGCCCCACTGGGTTATCCCAGAAAATGTCCATTAAAGTGGCAGAGAAAGAGAGACACTTGTAGTTGGTTTACTGCTCCACTAATGCAATTTGGAGGTGACATGTTGAACACAGAAAATCAGGCACTCAAAAATTATTAGAAAAAATGACCGCCAGTCTTAGTATCTCAGGCTAATACATGCAGCCTGTTTGTGTGAATGGCATTTAAATGAGCTCCTTAATGGTCTGCTGTTTCTTTTCTTTGCAACATGTTTCATGTTTATGATTCATTATGTATTGTAAATGTCAACGGGGAGGGGATGATTGTACCGATAGAAAGCCATTAAGCTACATTCCGGACAGAGACTCCATGGAGCAGTAATGTGTATTGACCTTTTATCTAGTGATGTACGTAGAGAAAGAAAACTATTACGGTAATGACCGTTGGACATACACCATGTTGGCTGCACGTTACATGAAATGGTCCACTTCACTACAATATGGTAAATTTTACTTATACTTCTACAATTCATTAAATTCAGATTAAGTTCATTAACACAGATTTGTATATGTAAAATAATGTACAGTGTTTGTTGCTCTAGAAAATATCTAGTCCTTCATTTTTACATTCTTGTATACAAGTATCTATAAATGCATGGCAAAAAAGAACACATCCTGACTCTCAGAATAAAAGCCAACAAATGAGCTGATTATTTCAATTACACATAGATTTTCACTGAAACAATACAGGACAACCCCTCTGGGAAAGCAGTGGGTTATTGGGTAGTGTGGACTATGGGTTATTATGGTTTACAATGCTGTATACATACAAGTTCACACTGCTTATACAGATGACAACTCTAAAGAATAAAATAAAATAAATACAGCCTTCAAAGTCACCCATATAATAAGGTACTTCATTATTCGTACTTTAAACAATACCTTGTGTATACATTTGCTGGGGGCGTATTGCTATGTTACAATGTTCTCACACATATGATATTTCAAATAAATTATAAAGCCCTTTACAGCTATTCAGATTATATTTCCTTAATACTACTGGATGATATATGAACAGTCTAATCCCTTGCACAAATTGTGTCTACTTCAAGTCCTGGCCTACTTACTTTCATCTGTGTGTTTATGATTTTGGTACTTGAGTAATGTCCCTCCATGAAATAGGACATCTGACTCCACATGTTTGGCATATCAGTTTGTTGTTCACAGACAGCACATACATCTATTTTCAGAAATTTTAATTCTCACTAAGGTTAATCGTTAAATGAGCACAAACGCACAAGCTATACTGACAGATGAAAGCAATGCTAGATATGTTGTTATCGCACTTGTACAGTTCCCAGTTTGTAAGCCTCGGTTTATTAAAAGAGAATATCTGATTTGTCTGCTGTTTTTTGTTTTGAATAGAATTGTTATGACTGGTGATTTTTAATGCATTGAAGGATGTACGCTCCAAATTGTTCCTACTACATCTTGCATACTGCTTGGTCGATGAACTGTTGAAAATAAGGGACAAAGGAGCAATTTAAAAAATAAATGAATCACGACATAAAAAAATAAATTTGGGAAATACCTAATGTCTGGTAAACCTTACTATACAGAAAGTATCAAAGTTAGCTGAAAGTTTAAATAAATCCTGCTTCTTCTTTGTTCTTTCTTTCTTTGTTTATTATTTTAATACTAGATATTAAGCCCGTTAAAATAACGGGCGCTAGAACAGTAGTGCATAAACATTTGTATGAACAGTCTATATTAAATGGCATCGGACCTTGTATGAGGCTATAATATGTGTCATTGTATTGTGTGCCTTTAATTTTCTCTCTCAGTAATACTGGTTTGTATTTCCGTGAAATGCCTGTAATTTTGTCTGACAGTAATACAGTGGAACCTCAGTTCATGACCATTTTCGTTCCAAAACTCTGGTTGTAACCCGATTTGGTCGTGAACCGAAGTAATTTCCCCCATAGGATTGTATGTAAATACAATTAATCCATTCCAGACCATATGAACTGTATGTAAATATATATTTTTTTTAAGTTTTTAAGCACAAATATAGTTAACTATACCATAGAAAGCACAACCTAATAGTAAACTAAATGTAAAAACATTGAATAACACTAAGAAAACCTTGAACAACAGAGAAAACTAACACTGCAAGAATTTGCGCTATAGCCTTATGACCCGCTCGCTAAACTCTTTTTTTAATGAGTTTTAAGCACAGGGGAAAAAATGAACATTTGAAAAATCTGTAATTTAATAAAGAACCAAGAAAAGTAACATTGCAACAATGCACGCGCGCGCCTGTGTGTGTCTCTCGCGTGTGTGTCTCTTAACCGCGCGCCTCTGTGTCTGTGTGTGTGTCTGTCTGTCTCTCGCCTGTGTGTGTGTGTGTGTGTGTGTGTGTGTGTGTCTGTCTGTCGCGCGTGCCTGTGTGTGTGTGTGTCTCGCGTGTGCGTGTGTGTGTGACTCGTGTGTGTGTGTGTGTATGTGTATGTGTGACGCGCGCGCCTGTGTGTGTGTGTGTGTGTGACTCTTTATCAAGTTATTATCAAATTCTTATCAGGCCATCCTTGACAATAGCAGTCATCTATCTATCTATCTATCTATCTATCTATCTATCTATCTATCTATCTATCTATCTATCTATCTATCTATCTATCTAAGTTCTGACTTTGGCTACAAATGACCTCCCTTTTGAATAACGCGTAAATCTTTTTACTTTAATCTCCTGTGGTAGATGACCAGAATTTCATTTTAGATCCTCCTGATTTATTTTAGCTTATTTATGGAATTTTTACTGTTTTTCATGGGTGCTGTAATGTTGTTGGTGGTAAAGGCCTTCTTCTTACTCACTTGACAAGCAACAGGGTGACACATGTTGTTAGCTCACCTCAGTTATTAAAGACAATGGTTCACACATACTAATGTTGCACTCTGGAACAATAGAGATATGACTCAGAATAATGCTTAGCTAAAGCAACTCGAACAAAAAGCAAAAGAAATAATAGGTTTTGTTTGGTGACAACTAATTTTGACTTGTCATTGGGTATTCTGTATAGTTTATGGCTTTGAAGAGAATTAGAGAAAAACATCAAACTGATTTAATTATAACTTGGCTCAGATCCTTAGACAAGTAATTTGCAACATCACTTTGGCTGAGGTGAAAGACTCCTGCGATTTATGTGTAACAGACCTCAGCCTTGTCACAAAACATGTAGAACATATGGTGATACAAAGACATTCAACAAGCTTGTCTTTCCTATTCACCTATATTGTCTAAAATAACATGAAGTCGAGATCTGAGGGTCTCTACTACACTACTTGGTGATTTTTTCCACATGTGCTTGTGGCAGAATTTATTTTAAAGTAACAGCCTCGATCCACTGTACTAATTCCTTTCATAATTTTAAACACTTAAAACATTTTATCTGTGCAACTTGGACCATTCAAAATTCTGTTTGAAAAAATGCACATAACACTCATCCCTAATATCTGTTCGTCAAGTAGCCTTGGTTTTTTTCTCCCACCATTGTGTCTTTGCCCCAGTTTTTAACCTTTACTTAAAACTCAATGGTTCAGAAATGGTGACCATGTTCAAAATGCCTAAATTCTTATTCTTCTGTATCACTGCTTCCATGAACATGAACTCATTACTCATCCACCATACCCTAGTCAAATAATCAGAAAAATCAGATTTTAATTAATGAACATTTTCTGTTTGCACAACAGAGAGAAAAAATAATGTTTTGCAAAGACATGAAAATAAATTTAAACTTTAGCATTATCCTTATAATCATTGGCTTAAAAACTGACAAGTTGACTATCCATTGAAATGGTTATAGAAGAACATTTATGATAAAAATCTGACTGGTCATGATATGCAGAAACAGCGGTAGCTCAGGGTAAAACTATTCCAATTGACCGATTTTGCCTACTGGTTATAACTTTTAAAGGTTATAGCCAAAATATTCAAGCATTCCTACGCTTTTGGCATTACTAAATTTCTCAACCGTAAAAATTGTATTTCATTGGAATTGTGCTTTGACCTGTTCAAAGAGAAATGTTTTTTTTTTAACCTGCAGCATGTTTTCTCTTTCATTCCTCTACACATCCTATCTCAAAAACTCTTATTATGATTTTAAACCTAAAGACTATAACCACACTTATCCCATCACTCACTCAACAATATTTTTGACATTTCTAATTCTATCTGAATTTTTTTAAGCTGTGATTTACATCAAAATATTAACTATTGCAATCGGTCTGTTCTTTAGTTCTCGCCCACTAAATCCCCATTGGCACCACCAAGAATGTGAAACCACTACATATGTAAATTTATGGATCTAATTTGAGAAGATGAAAACAGGAAGGGCTGAATGAAATACAAGAAATCAGTGGCAGTAATCTAATTTTCAGCCATACGTATTGTACCCAAGAGCCAGTTTCTGTAGCCGAGGATCAGACCGCCAAGGTCCCCGCCTTCGGCCACCACCCAACTCACACTGCACCCAACCTCCTTAGCCCCTCCCATAGGTGGTGAGCCCATGGGGAGGAGGACCCACGTTACCTCTTCGGGCTGTGCCCGGCCGAGCCGCATGGGTGCAGGTCCGGCCACCAGGCGCTCGCCATCGAGCCCCACCTCCAGGACTGGCTCCAGAGGGGGGCCCCAGTGACCCGCGACCCGCAAGGGAAAACGTCGTCCAAGGTTTTTATTCTTCATTGGAGGTTTGTTGAACCACTCTTTGTCTCATCCCTCACCTAGGACCAGTTTGCCTTGGGTGGCCCTACCAGGGGCATAAAGCCCCGGACAACATAGTCAACTTGTCATATCTCTGTCTTCACCTCACAGAAATGAACGGACTTTATTTTCAAAAGGATTAACACCCATTGTAACACAATGGACACAAAAAAGAATGAGAGACATTATCTTTTTTTGTCTGTTCACATCAAACGGCTACCCCAAGACATTTATTAAACAATGTCTATATAGGAGATGCCTCAGTTGACAACATTTGACTCCAACTTGGTCCCTCACCACACCCTCCCTTATCATTGTGGCATGTCAGAAAGCACAGCAAGGGTCCTGTCCAAATGTGGGATCAAGATAGCGCACAAACTGTCAAACACATTATAGATTGTCCTTTACAATGCCAAAAGCAAAATATTGATGACAGAGACAAGAAATGCACTTTATTGCATTCCATGCATTGCATGCCCAGTGCTATATGTAGAACAATCATCTAAAAGACTCAAAACACGCATACAGGAATATCACAATTCCGTCAGAATGAAGGACCCACACTTTCTGATATACATACATACAAGTTCTACTGGACACACATTTAGCTGGGACACTGTGAAAGTAAAATTCAGGGCAAATACTAAGAGCACCAGAGAACTGGCTGAATCGTAGCTCTCTGATGAAAACACCATTAACAGACGCTTGGACTTGAACCCAGCATATGCAGGCTTAAAAAGAAGAACATCTAAATAATTAAAAAACACTTTATGACCAACGCCAACACCTTACAAACACCCCCCCCCATTTAACTTTGCTGATACCATCTGGTGTGGAGGGGGTTCTTTAGCTATCTCTCCATGTCCCATGATCAGATGTCTCTTATGACAGTGCACTTTTTCATTGAAAATGTAACCCCTGATATCCTCATTTTTACACTTCCATGATAATGTGCACCACTGACGACAGGGATTGTTCTGATCCATCAGCTAGGGCCTTGGTGGGCCTTATCATTTTCCCGAACCACTCTTTCTTGTATGAACATTTCTTGTGTACTGGATAATTGTTTACAACCTCTTCTTCTTGTTACTTCTGGATCCAAAAGTAGAATTACAGAATTATTAAAACTAAAGTTCATGAACAGGAATCACTATATCCTTGCGATTTAAGGTGGCACTATATCCCCTTTAATGCCTTATCTTTTTTTAGATATGCATTTAAAGATCAGGGTCAGCTACTGCCCTGTGCTGCTAACAGTATAATAATGGACACTAGGTGAGCTCCTTCTCCAAGTAAACCAAAACACTGTGGAGGCTGGCCCGGACATAGACAGGCGGACACGTTCATGTCACCCAATACATGTTTATTTTCCAATATGTACAGTGCACAACCCCCAAAGTCCCCAAATGTCCTGGCCACTCAGTCCAATGCCTTTATTCTCTTCAGGCCGCCTCCTGCCTCCTCCAGAGAACTTGTCCACTACTCTCCCGACTCCAGCCATTGTCTGAAGGGAGGCGGCCCCTTTTATAGCACACGGATGTGCTCCAGGTGGGTTCCGGCAATCTTCTACCGACACACCCCAGTGTGGTGGAAGTGCCGGCTGTATCCCCGGAAGCACTCCGGGTATCCCCTCTCTTCTTCCCCCCAGCACTTCTGGGTGTGGCAGAAGTGCTGAGGTCCAGGGCTCCAAAGGCATGGGGGCGCCCCCTGGCGGCGACTACGGGCCCCTACAGGGTAGAGCTTCACAGCTCTGTACCCGTGGCCCCCAAAGGAACCAGGCCGGTCGCACCCACATGGTCTGGGGAAGGCGTAAGCCCTCTTCCAGTCTTCCTAGGCGTCCCGGCCAGGTCGCCACCCCAGCCATCTCCAACAACACACACTTTGACATCCATTATTAACTTCTGAGATTATTTTGGTAGGCATCAAAACTCATGCATATGCAATAGGTTAAATGCCCACACCCCGTATGTTGTAATAAGGTTTGGAAAGTGAATTAATAGATGAACTGTAGTGTGTGTATCCTGCTAGTTTGTATTTGAATTTCTGTAGGCCATTTCACAACAAAAATGCTGATCACTGAAACAACTCTTCTTTTGGTAGTAAATAGTTGTGCAGGTAGAAAGGAAATGCTCCAATAAAGAGCTTGGAGAAGGGAAAAGATATGGGAGACCTAGTAGTGTTTGTCTAACCATCTGCTGATGTGAATTAAAAATCACATGGAATGCTTAGAGACATATGTTAGAGAGTATGGAACACATTTTAAGCCAATGTAATCAAATCTGTCAGTGAAGAGCAAAGTCAAACCCCTGTTAGTCTCAGGTCAGATAGAAAAAAAGTTAAAATATTAGAAATATGGAATGAATCACAGCCATTAGGTTCTTGGTAGTATCTGCTCAATTTGTTTTTTGCTTCTTCTTGGTCATCAAATTGTACATAGAGAGATGGAAAGGTAATTACAGATGGACCAAAAGGAGTCTTGTAGAGGCTCAGTTCCACCAAAGGCAGGATTTCTTCCTTGCTACAAAGGGGACATCCTTGAGGAGGTAGGTTGAACATCGGCATAGCAGGAGGAAGCCCATACAAACATGGGGAAAAACACGTAAACTGAACTCAGGCAGGGGTTATTATTTAAATGCTGTCCCTAGATTCAGAGTCCTGCAACATTAACAGCTGCTCTAGGAGCTGAACAGTGGCCACATTCATAACATGTTTTAACACACCTGAAAGGCTACAAAAGGATAAATAAGTGATGTTTTTACAAAGGAGAAACGGCACTGGATAAAGTCTAGAGGTAATCTACTAGATTTATGACTTTAAGCTGTGAAAAGCAATTTTAAGGTCTTAGGGTCACACTATCAAGGTGAGGTAAGAAATATTAAAACATTTCAGACATGGGATTGCAGAGCTAATAGAAACATCCCCTACCACCCTACATAACTCAATTTTTCTTCTGGAACCCAGATGATGAATATTGAAGGGTTTACAGAGTAGCTGCACTTTTCTTCATTTGTTTTGCCTTTCTGTGGCCTAACTTTTCAGTACTTTAGCCTTTTATCTTTCCTTATGCTGAGTTTTGGTTTTGGAGGAGATTGCAAATTCAGACATTTTCCTCCCATCAAATAGTTTCAGTGCACATGGTTCCTGTGATGAGCCGATGAGATCCGTTCATAATCTGGCAGGCAGTAAGACTGCAGTATTCTCTACTGTTCAAATAATAATGTCTCTTTGGACAGTTTTCAGAGCATTAGATTCCATCCACCCATCTGTTTCTTTATTTGTCCTTGAATTCTACTGTCTACTGAAAATACTGTTTTATCTAGTATTTCAGATTTTCTTCCTCTGTTCATCTATTTTTAATTTCCACACATACAAAACTGCAGAAGATGTATCCTTGCCACGACCTACAAAGTGTTGCTATCAATTTAATTTTGAAGAGCCAATTACTACCTGACAGCAAAAAAGCATACAGGAAATTGGACTTTTAAAGGGCTGATGTTTTCTTGTTTTCCTCTTGAATGGTTTGAATGATTATATTAGTGACCACCTTTGCTTGATCATCAAAGTTTCTAATATATATTTATTCAATGATGCAATTCACTTTTTTGCACCTGAAATTGAAGATTATCACCATGGTGGTGTCTTAGCAAATTTTAAATAGAATGAAGGAACAAATATATGAAGCGGGGTCATAAGAACATAAATACAATTTTGATGAAAACAACCCCTCTAGGTATAGTTTATCAACTCCTATTTATCTCACTTTTGCAAAATGTCATGAAACATAGACGTGAAGGTTCCCCAAAATACTAATGTCTACTCTGCTTTGACCACACGTCCACAAACATGCAGCACAAGACATGAAGTCCTAATGAAGAAAAAAAACTGGGCCACAGAACTTCAGTGTGGAACATCATTCTGTAAAGTATTGCTAAAGCACAAGAATAAGTTAATGTGCAGATTTAGATGTACAAGAACCAACAAAGAAGCCTTGAAAAGTTACAAAACAAAAGTCAAAGACATTTATTTAAAAAAAAAATCAAAAACATAGTCAAAAAGGCAAATACAGTAATGTTCATGAACAGAAAAGGTAGGCAAGCAATGGGAAGTGGTATCTAGAAGACATGGGCAAAAAGGCAAAATCCAAAAAAAAAGCACAAAGTCATGTCGTGAACTGGAATTCTCAAAGGAATATAAGTCCCATAAATACTTCCAAAAAGTGCCCTCTAACCGTCAAAATCCCAATTAGAAGCAAACATTTTTAACTAAAATGCTCTGTAGTACAAGAAGCTTCTTAGAGAACAAAAGAAATTGCTTGTGAAGGCAAGGCAATCCACAGTAAATGTAGTCTCAATACAGAACCCCAAGGCAAAGTGAAAAGCAGGCCAATGGTTTAAAAAGTCAGGAAATTACAATATACACAAAGCAGAGAAAAACACAAGAAAATACTCCACTCTCTAGCACATTCAAAATGAACTGCCAGGATCCAAGGAAGGCCCTCCAATTTATAGGGTGGAGGGCGGTTCCTGAAAGTGATTGGCAGGTGGCCCCACCTCTTGTGAAACCACCCCTAAAACAGATGGCACATAACACAGGCTACATAGAAACATAGACCAAACCATAAATTAAGCATGAGCACTGAGTACATAAATTAACAAATCAAAAATGAACAAAAGAGATACTGAGACATGACAGTTTAAAAACACAAAACAGTAAATTCAAGAAAAAAGCTTAATGACTGGATGTCAGAAAGACAAAAATACACAATACTGAAGCAAAGCATGATGGTCAGACTTTTTTTTACTATCATTGGCCCACCCATCACATAAATTCAACACAATTAGTGCCACTTTGCACACATACAAATAAAAAAGGGCCATCCTCATGGAATTGGAAGACATTAGAGGCAGAACCCAAACTCTAACTTAATTCTGTCATGATTTGACTTTTGTTCTTTATTTCTTTTTCACCTTTTTAACAATGTTATATTTAAATCAAGTTCTATGGTGACGCCATTTGTTTTAATGATTGCTTGCTCTTGTTACACACATCATAACCACTGAAAAGGATCAAGATTGTGCACTTCCAAGTTTGTATGGATTCAACCTAAAACATTTCTAGCATTTTATTGTTTTGAGCATCATTTTGATCCTTGGCTACAAAGTCTTTTCTATCCTTTTGATTTGACCTCATCTTTTGGCTTTCACTTTGACTCAGTGTACATTTATATCCTGGTTTTCGACTCTCCCACTACACTGCCTGACTACAATTTTTTATTTTGTGCACTGGGTTTGTTTTATATGATTATCAATCTCCCCAGTAGTAGATATTGGTGAGTTGATACTTTTCCTTTTCTTATGATTTAATTTCTTTCCAACTGCTACCACCCTGTGCAGTCAGTACAATTGCATGTGTCAATGGTTCGCTGTGTGAAGAAAAACTTTCTAAAGTTTGCACAAAATGTACCTTTCTATCAGTACCCAGGGTTTTGATAAAATAACTCATTTTAAAGTAACAGCTAGACACAATTCTTCATAACTGTTCAAAAAAACAATTTCAATTAGGTTATCTTTTATTCTCTGTTTGCTTTTTGTAAAAAGATTCTGCAAGTACACAAAAAAAGGTTCACAATTACAGTTCGAGCTGCACAGGCTTGAAATTCTTTGTATCCTATAGGATAGGTCACACATCTGTCCATGTCGGCAGAAGCACTAAAGTGCCCACAACCCTTGTCTCTCTTCTTGCTATCACCAAGCCCCACACTGTGCCACGCTCCTGACTCCAGACTCAATGTGCCGCCTGCATGAGGCAGCTTTAACTCCCCTTGCAGCCAAGCCTCCACCAAGCTGAGTGCATGTTTATTTTAAATCTGCCTTAAGGGCCCTGGATTTGGAACATATCAGATCTTACTGTATGTAACAGGTGTTTTTGAAAAGTTTACCATTACAAAAAGAAACTTCCTGGCTTTAATGTTAATTTATCTTCTGTTTTTGTGACTATGGGTATGATGTTAATCTGCATCCAGCCCTGCATGTAGGCTCTCTAATCAGCAAGGAATAAAACTGGGGGTTGTTGGCAGAATTGGCACTCCATCCACCATTAAAAACCTCACACTGGTTCCATTCCATCTGAACTAGTGTGGTGCTGAGGTGTCACCCATTGCATGGCTGCACGGTAAAGGCAGACCAAATCAGGTCCTAATCTGAGATCCTGAGTTGGTTCATCATGTGGTGGGTGTGGCAATGCACTGTATCAGCATGTGCTCCTAACCTCCTCTCTCTTTGGAAAATATGTAAAAGTTTTTGTTAATTTCCTTTGATGTTTCATTCTTTTTCTTTGAGTATTTTCAGTTTTTCAATCATTTTATAATTTTATGTAGTCATTTCATTATGTCAACATTATTCATTTTTGTCCTGTTTTTGTATGTTGAGCTCACAGGGATAGGTGACTGTTATCCAAGGTCTGCTGTGTAGCAGAATATAACTAGCAGCTTATCTAAGTATTGTTTTTCTTTGTTTTCACTTACTTCCATTCATAAAGCACCTTGAACTATACTTTTTAACTATACTTTAAGTTGCTACTGAATAAATGTTGCTGTTGTTGAGTGGGCCAATTTAAAGGTCAAAGAGGCCTCAAGCGGGTGTAGAGGCATTAACTCCTAGTTGTGTTGCTTGGTTCTCCTTTTTGGATTTCCCTTTGGAGGTATTTTAAGATTTGATTTCTTATATTTGGAATTTTTCCTGCAGGTTCTGTTTTTTAATTTTTAATCACAGACTTGGTTAGCCTGTTGTTTTAAGGCAACACAATGTTTTGCAATTATTATATTCTTTGTTTGTGTTTTTGGGAAACTTGACCCTTTTCTTATAATTTTTTTTTTTTATTTTTTAATTGTTGCTCAAATAGTCCACAGCACACTAAGTTCCAAATACTAATGCCTCTCTATCTATCTATCTATCTATCTATCTATCTATCTATCTATCTATCTATCTATCTACAGTGGAACCTCGGTTCACGACCATAATTCGTTCCAAACCTCTGGTCGTAAACCAATTTGGTCGTGAACTGAAGCAATTTCTCCCATAGGATTGTATGTAAATACAATTAATCCATTCCAGACTGTACGAACTGTATGTAAATATATTTCTCTCTTTCTCTCTCTCCAGCACGCTAGCCCGCTCTCTCTCTCTCTCCAGCACGTGAGCCCGCACTCTCTCTCTCTCTGTAACATTGCAGCAGTTCGCACTATAGCCTTGCAAGCTGATCGCTGTATAAACACTTTTTTTTAAGCACAGGGGGACAAAAAGGAACATTTGAACAAATCCAAACTTTATTTAAAAACCAACCACAAGCAACCAAGAAAGTAACATTGCAGGAGTTTGCGCTATAGCCTTGCAAGCCGATTACTGTTTAAACACTTTTTTTTTAATGAGTTTTAAGCACAGGGGAAAAAAAATGAACACTTGTAAAAAGTGAAAAGTAACACTGCAACAATTCACGCTACAAACCAAAAACCATAAACCACCAAGAAAACTAACCTTGCATGAGTCGAGTTCTGGCATGAAGTAAAGAGGAACTGGGTGGAGAGGAGGTTACAGTTTTGAGGAAGAATCTGGCTCCGCGATGGAGGGATGTTTTCCTTCCGGTGTTTTCTCTCTTGTGATTTCTTGGGCTTCTGGTGTTTTTAGCTGTTGTGCTGGTGGGAGCGAAAGCCTCATGCAGCCATTCCAAAAACAAAGTCCTTGTGACCCACTCCTTCGTGTTTGCCCCCCACATTACTGGCAGTCTGGCTTTGTTTACATTGTGCTGCTTGAAAGCACGAGGGTTCTCAAATTAGTAAATGAGTAAACTGGTAAACAGTTTTTCCACCTCTTCCAGCACTTGAGGCCTCTGCCTGGTTAACGCTGTAACTCCTTTTGCAACATCAGCTGCTTTATTAGATTCTTTCTGCTTTAGAATAGTCGAAATCGTAGATTTTGACTTCTTGTACTCAGCGGCAAGATCAGTAAAACGAACGCCACGCTCATACTTTTCAATAATTTCTTTCTTTACTTCGATTTCAATTTTCTTCAAAACTTTCTTCTCACCATTCTTCACTTGCTTAGAAGCCATGGTTAACTGCAAAAGCACACAAAATACTGTAGAGCACAAAGAGATCACAAGTAAAGCATGCACGTCTGACTGAGAACAATGAACAGGGAGCGGCTCAACATGTGCTTAAATACAGTAATCGTGCGTACGAACCGGAAGGGAAATGAAATAGAGCACAAAGAGTTCACAGCGAAAGCATGCAGGTAAGTGCAAGCACACACAAGCACGCACGTCTGACCGAGAACAATGCAACACGTACGGAAATCATCAGTGCGCACAAACCGAAAGGGAAACTGGCTTGTTCGTATACCGAGTGTGTGGTCGTAAACCATAGTAAAAGTTTGGCGAACGTTTTGGTCATAAACCGACTTGTACGTGTACCGAGACATTCGTGAACTGAGGTTCCACTCTATCTATCTATCTATCTATCTATCTATCTATCTATCTATCTATCTATCTATCTATCTATCTATCTATCTATCTATCTATCTATCTATCTATCTAGGTGAGGTTTTTTGTAAAGATAAAACACACTCAACAGGGCAACCAACCCAGACAGAGCACCTAGTGCATCCATCCAACCATTTCTAAATGTGTTCTGTTCAATTCCTTGCTAAAAGAAGGTTAGGTATCAAAGACCCCTGGGGCTTAGCCAGAGTTCTTGATATGCCTATTTAATATAATATTTTTCCAGAGTACCACAAAAAGCATTCCTTCTTCTCGCTTCTTTCATTTTTAACGCTGGCTTCTTCATGCTGTCAGTGAGACTACATCCCAATTAATGCTCTCACCCAAACACTCAATTAATTTTCTGTCATGAGTCAGGTATAACCCATTCAATGGAATCACTTCTAGGGCCAAGATCAGTCATCTTTTGTCTTTTGATACACAAGGTTATATCTTCCATGTGTAACAACTGGAGACCCTGTACCTTAGTAGCATGTCTCCATAACATTTTAGGCTTCTTCTTTTATAAAGGTCCACTCTTGCAGCTGATGATCAAGTGCTTCCATCTCTTTGGCTGGTCAGTTATTCTAGAAGTCACATTTAAAGGAGGAATACATCTCAAAGTGAGCTTGCCTAAATGACATTACAATATCATAGACATCTTATGTTTACATTTACTTGCTTGGCAGACACTTTTATCCAAACTGACATACAAAAGAGGTAAGCATAATTGAGTAACATTAGGCTAGGGCCTGTTTGTTCAGGAAGTGTAGTAGGACAGGTAACAGAAGTTGATTGCCACAAGTGAAAAAATTTAATAACTGATACATTTACAAGGATATATTAACAATCGATAAAGCAAATTAAACTTAATGTAACATCAACCAACAATATGAAGGATCAGAGCAAGAATTTTTTTTCAATCAATTAGACAGATATTCACAGAACAGAACACAGAATCTTCATTCCGTGGAAGCAATGGGAGATCTCTAGCCAACAAAACAACAGTAAATGACTGATACAAATGCACAAAACAGTGCAGAAAACATTGTCACAACTGACACCCTGTCATCTGGACAGCCAGTAGGTCACAACAAGATTGTGAATGAGCTTCCTCTCTGCTTGGCCTTTGTTAGCCTGTGTGTTCAAAAGAGTGCACCAAGACAGCCTTACATAGTGGGTTTAGACTCTGGCACCTTCTGCTCTCCAGTCAGCCTGATGTCCTGATTTTGACTGTGGCGAGTTTGGCCACACTCTTTGATGTGTGATTGTTTGGACTATGGAAGAATTTTTTGGCTTTGGTACCTTACTTTGTTTCTGACTATAAGTCAGTCTAGTGAGTAAGTGCTGAACCTCTTCCACAGAAGATTAACATCATAATAAAGTGAGCATAAAGGGAACACATTTCAGAAAATGTGTTTACCCAACTAGATTATGGGTCCTCAAGACAGCTTCTTCATACTGTTTAATATTTGTAAAGCCTGTTTCAGACTTATAGGTATTTGTAAGCAAGGTCATAATGCTGTCATGTCCAAGGTTCAATGTTCTCTGGATATCAAAAAACATCACAGCACTGTTACTACGTAAGCTCTGGAATGCTCTGCTACTAAATCACACAATTTACCAAAAAGGGTAAAGGCAGACCAAATGTAATTAATTTGTTAACTGAAAATGTTTAATTTTTAGGAGTGCTAATTCCCTTTTTGGTAACATGATGGTGTTGCAGTTCACTCTTACCTCACTGACCCAGCATCCTAGGTGTGACTCTTGTGCCTGCTTGTTGTCTGTTTCATATTTCCAGTGTTTCCCTGGGTTTTCCACTCGCATTCCAATGATGTGTATATATACTGTATATATACTGATATATATATATGTTATATAGTTTACTGTCAAATAATGCAAAGAGTACGCGACACGTGTTTCGCCCTTATTTGGGCTCATCAGGCGTACACACTCCACTGCACCCCTCGCGGGGATCGAGCCTCGGACGTCAGCGGCGAAGCCTCTTTACACTGCGCCACGGCGTGTGGTTCGTTTATTTGACAGCCTGAAGATCGGAGTAATTAGATTCATAGCATTCGTAGTCTGTGTCCCGATCTGATTGTATGGGTGGTTACATACCAGGTAACGCATGTGGTTGGTCTGCCAGTCGGCAAGCATCCGTCACAGGCCCTCTCAGTATATATATATATATTGTGGATGCTAGGTGGCACTGTTGCCGCTTTAAGCCCAACAGACAGACACGCAGCACCCAAGGTAAAAGCACTAAGAAGATATTTATTAAGATTTATTCTTTCACAGCCACAATAAACACAATTAAATATACTAATAATAAACACACAATTCTCTCATCCATACCTCCCAGCAATCTCTGTCCTATACCTCCTGACTCAGGCTCGCCTGTTGGGTGTTCGACAGTCCTTTATATAGTTCTTGACCCGGAAGTGCTTCTGCTCTTCCGTCCATGTGATCTGCCAGCACTTCTGGGTCAGACGGAGACTTAGAGTTGTTTAATCAACCCGCAAGTACTTTGGGGTTCCATCCTCATGATTCACTAGTACTTCCGGGCTAGGTGTGAACTTCGTCTCCCATCAACTTCCAACAGCATCCCTTGGTGGCACCCATGGAATCCAGCAGGGCTGCATTGCCGGACTCCAGGTACCATATTGCCTATAACAGCTGCCTTCCCTTCTTGCTGTGAGATGTTACCCCACTCTTCCACCAAGGCACCTGCAAGTTCCTGGACATTTCTGGGGGGAATGGCCCTAGCCCTCACCCTTCGATCCAACAGGTCCCAGACGTGCTTAATGGGATTGAGATCCGGGCTCTTCCACTGCGAGGATGATCAGCTGTCCTTCCTGTCTCCCTGTAGCGCTGTCTTAGGCGTCTCACAGTGCGGACATGGCAATTTATTGCCCTAGCCACATCAGCAGTCCTCATGCCTCCCTGCAGCATGCCTAATGCACGTTCACGCAGGTGAGCAGGGACCCAGGGCATCTTTCTTTGGGTGTTTTTCACAGTCGGTAGACAAGTCTCTTTAGTGTCCTGCGTTTTTAGAACTTTGACCTTAAATGCCTACTTTCTGTAAGCTGTTAAGGTCTTAACGACCATTCCACAGGTGCATGTTAATTAATTGATTATGGTTAATTGTGCATGCATGGAAAACATTGTTTAAACCCTTTACAATGAAGATCTGTAAAGTTATTTGGATTTTTAAAACATTATTGTTGAAATACACAGTCCTGGAAAAAGGAACGTTTCTTTTTTTGCTGAGTATATATATATATATATATATATATATATTGTGGACTGGAACCCGGACACAGGCAGACGGACATCATATCTCACCCAACACACGTTTATTTACAAGAATTATGTACAGTATTTACAGTGCACAAACCCCAGTGCCTCTTGCACCGATTCCCCAAAGTCCAGGCCACACTCTCAGTCACTGTGCCTCTCTTTCGACCGCCTACCGTCCTCTCTCCAGCTCTGTCCTCTTCCACCCGACATCCACTATCGACTGAAGGGAGGCGGCCCCTTATATGGGAACCCGGATGGGCTCCAACTGCTTCCTGGCACTCCCTCTTGGACAAACCCCTGTGTGGCGGAAGTGCCGGCTGTGCACCCGGAAGCCTTCCGGGTGTCTCCTGTCTTCTTTCCCCCAGCACTTCCTGGTGTGGTGGAAGTGCTGGGCTCCAGGGTTCCTCAGGCACCTGGGCGCCGCCTGGCGGTGGCTACGGGCCCCTACAGGGTTGGGCTTCCAAGCCCTTTACCCGTGGCCCCCAATACAACCAGGGCGAACACCCCCTTGCAGTCTGGAGGAGGCACAAGCCCTCCTCTGGTCCTCCTGGGCGTCCCGGCCCGGGCTCCAGCAACGACCGGGTCCCCCACAGGATACTCCGGCATCGGGGCGCCGCCTGCCGGTGGCCACGGAACCCTACAGGGCTGGGCTTTCATGCCCTGTACCCGAGGCCCCCAACATAACCAGGACGGACGCCCTCGCGGTCTGAAGACCACAATATATATATATATATATATATATATATATACACACACATATATATGTACAGTACATTATGGGAGAATGGAACTTTCAGTGGATTTATGCCTCCATTTTTCCTGCCTGCCTTGCACCTGAGCTGCCAGCAGAGGTTCTGGCTTTTCATGACCCTGGATTATTAGATAGATAGATAGATAGATACTTTATTATATTATAAACCTCATTTCAATGTTACATCAGTGATAATAAATCTATTGGACTAAATGAATGTGTTGATCCTTTACAATTTAAAAACTTCAAACTACACTTAGAAATTTAAGAAACTATAAATAACTAAATGAAGCTAAATAATGATATAAACACCTAAGATGGAAAAAGTTTGTTCTTACATCCCTGAGATATCCTTGATGAGTTAATTGACATTTATAATTTGGCGTACACCTGTCTGTAAGTTTTGTTATGGACTGCAATGATTCCTTTCATTCTTTTGCCTGATGTTCCTGCATAGGCTTCAACTCCTCCCAATCCTGTTATGAGGGAAACAGATTCAGAAAATAAATATATGGATATATAAATGAATGTGATTCCCCTTAAATCAAAAGTTGTGTCACTAACAATCAAATCCACCTCAGGTCCATAAGCAATACAAACCCTGAGTTCTGTACCTGGAAGGAAAAACACATTTTCTGCATCTCATGCACCACTAAACTTGAGTGCCCTATTTCAGCAAATTGCTCAAATATTGTTATTTGTTTTCTGTGCTAATAATAACTGTTTTTCGCTTTTGGAGTTGAGCAAGGGTGCAGTCATAATATGTTTGTCATGGCAACATATAAGGTGCAATGCATTGAAAGTTAAAGAAAACTGGATTCTGTTATTTGAGGTTATAATAAACCAATTTTTAAGAAATGATCAGAAGTCTATCGTATTCAGTATAAATGGCTACAGACATTTGCGACTGTCTGTTCCAACATCTTCTAACAGTGGGGAGTTTGTTTTCTGTTTTATAGAATACAGAAACAATTCCTGATAGAAATTATGGTTATTTACTCATGCAGAGCAAAGAAAAATTTTCAAATACAGAAATGATGTAAACCAGCCACTAACACCAATTTGCGTTATGTGGAGGTTTTCTGACTTGTAAGCATCCATCCTAAATTCTCAGTTAAATAACAATAAGTAAAAGTAATATATAAAATTGCTTTTTTGCTCAAAGTGTGCTGTAATATGATGTGACATAAATTCTTGATGGGTAGTGTGGTGTTTCTGTTCACAATCCCGGATACAAACCATTTTTTGTTTTGTTTCTGTTACCTAATCAGAAGAACTGTGGGATTTCTTGAATGATAAGCACTACATAAAATAAATGAATAATTGATAAAATTAATTGTAACTGAGATGGACTTGTATCGGTACACAGTTTTGTTTCTGTCCATTTTGATACTTAACTTTGTTAAGAGTATTCAAGAGATAATCAAATATTTCTCAGTCTGAACTTGAAAGGGAATAAAGTGAGCATGAAAGAAAAAAAAAATTTAAAAAAAAGGTGTTTGTCCAACTGGATTATGACAGTAGATAATTTTCAGTCCGGGTCTTCTAGAGAACTTCTTTATACAGTCTAATATTTTTAAAGCCTATTTCAGGCTTGCAGGTATTTAACATCATTTCCCAATATAAAATGTGCTGGTACAGAGGATGTGAGGATGTCCTAGCATAACAGGCAGGCAGTTTCAAGTACTTGTTTTCTTTTCCCTTACATTTCCTCCCTTTTGCTCTATCCCGCCATCATCTGTGGGGCATCTGTTGGTGAAGAAAGATTCACAGATCTTGACTTTTCTGACGATGTGGTGATCTTCGTGGAGTCAATGGAGGCTCTGATCGGGGCTCTCAAGAGACTGAGCAAGGAGTCTAAGAAAATTGTGCTTGCTAGTGTCCTTATAAAAACCAAAATCCTGGCCTTTAATGAACTCTTGGCACGAGCATCAGCAGTGTGTCTGTCTGCGGAGAGAGTGTCAACCTCATCGAGAGGTTTACTTACCTCAGCAGTGACATTCATGTCTCTGGTGACTCTTCCTGTGAAGTCAGTAGACGGATTGGGAGAGCATGGGGGGGTCATGAGGTCGCTGGAAAGGGCTGTGTGGCGCTCCCAATATCTTTGCAAAAGGACGAAGGTCCAAGTCTTCAGAGTCCTGGTGCTTCCTGTCTTGCTATATGGTTGTAAGACATGGACACTATCCAGTGACCTGAGACGAAGACCGGACTCCTTTGGTACTGTGTCTCTCCGGAAAATCCTTGGGTACTGTTGGTTTGACTTTGTGTCGCATGAGCAGTTGTTCATGGAGTCCCAAATGAGGCACATTACCTGCATTGTGAGAGATCATCAATTACAGCACTATGGCCATGTGGCGCATTTCCCAAAGGGTGTCCTGCCTCATAAGATCCTCATTGTTGGGGACTCAAGTGGCTGCACCAGCCAAAGGGATTGCCTATGTAACACCTGGGTGCGGCAGATAGAAGGTAATTTCCGGAGGGTAGGACTGGACCACATGTCTGCCTGGGGGGTTGCCAACCAGGATACCGAGGTGTTTCGACTGTACCAGTGCATGTTCCTCCAACTTGACTTGACTTGTTCTATCAGAACAACTAATCAAGTTTTTAACTAAGTTTTTAACTAAGTTTTCAACATCATCATAAAGTCACCACACTAATCCTAAGTCTAAGTTCAAAAATAATTGCATTAAGTATAGTTCAACCTTCTTGACATAAAGGCAACCGCAATAGGAATCACAAATTGCTGTCATGTGCAAGTCCTATTAGAAATATAATCTAGAAATATAATTGTGGTCATTGCCAGAGAACAGTGGTGAGATATCTAGGGTCATGGCCTAGTTTGGAATTGGCTTTATCTGGAGTTTGGATCTTTGTTACTCTTTCTTTCATTATTATTAATTTTTTCAATGTTTACTTTCCTATTCATGGGGTGCCTTTTTGGATAATCTTTGTTCAACTGGACAAAATCAACTATTGACAATGTAATGGGGTCAACTTGTCACAGCAACTTCAAAAAGTGCAGGTAAAATACACATTCAAGTTCAAATTCATTGTCAAATGTAAATTTCTTTAATGCATGGCTAGCTAGTATGCAACATATTGAATCTCTCTTTAATAACAGACAATAGGATATTAAATTCCAGAAATCTGCAAAGCATCATAAATGTCCTTATTTTCCTCTGGAGCTTGAACTACTGGCCCTGAATCATATCACCACTACCACTAGTATGACCACTTTCTCTTCCACGGAGCCTTATGTGCAGTACTTATGTAATCTGTATCTGCATATACTATACATTTTACAAAACTTTACCCAGATACATTTAAATTTGTATGACTTTCATTGAACTCCCTCTTGTGGATTTCAGACCACATTAGCTGCTCAGTTGTGTACTTAACTTGCATCCATTTACATTGTTGACTAGCTTATTTTGAAGAAACAGCTGGCACCAGCTTCATCATTTTAAATACTTTGATTAGGTCCCCTCTGAAAAGACTCATTTACTTGCATCTCATATCACATCAGGTTTCATCAGGATTATTATTATCTTAAATCAGATTATCTTATCATACAATTAGAGAAATGAACAAGGAGGGAAATTGTGTATTGGATCTTATACTCGTGATAATCATTTTAATAAAGTTATTTACAATTGATGTACCTAATGATTAAACTTTTTCAGTATGTGGAAGCAATTTGCTGTTATGTTTGCAAACTATGGAGACCATTGTGCCTGAGTTTCATTTGGCTTCTGTTTGATTTTTTAATTATGGAGGTTGGATAGCTTCTAATATTTTATATTTTAAAGGTGACTTGCCATTTCTTGACTTTGAATAATTTCAATAATTTCTTCAATAGTTTCATGATACTACAGTGATGGTTCCCAAAAACAACAGATTTTACAGACTAACAAGCATCTTTATGATGTAAATACTTAAGGGTGTACTGTGTAGATGGGTGGAGAACTGGCTAAAGTATGGGAAACAAAAGAAGCTGAGGGTTATAGTGGAAGGAACCTTGTCAGAACTGGGTGAAGTTAAGAATGGTATACCACTGGGGTAAAGGCTAGGGCCACTGCTATTTTGCATATAAATAAAAGATTTCAATAGGAATATAAATAGCAAGCTGGTGAAGTTTGCAGATGATACCAAGATAGGTGGATTGGAAGATAATCTAGAATTTGCTGAATTATTATGGACAGATCTAGGCAGCATACAGTCTTGAGCAGATTTGTGGGAGATGAAATTTAAAGTAAGTAAATAAAAAGTATTGCATGTACGAAGTAAAAATGTTAGGTTTGAATACACAATGGAAGATCTGAAATTTGAATGTACACCTTATGAGAAGGATTTAGGAGTTGTAGTGGATTCTACACTTTAAACTGCCAAACAGTGTTCAGAAGCCATTAAGAAGGCTAAAAGAAGGTTAGGTTATATGGTATGATGTGTAGAGTACAAGTCCAAGGTTATGCTCAAGCATTTTAATGCACTGGTTAAATCTCATCTGGAGTACTGTGTGCAGTTTTCATTTCCAGGCCACAAAAATGACTTAGCAGCACAGGGAAGAGTCCAAGGAAGAGCGACTAGGCTGTGAAGGGCTGAGTTATAAGGGTTGATTTATACAGAAAGATTACAAGAGGTGAGTCATTTAAGTTTAAGCAAAAGATGACTAAGAGGAGACATAATGGAAACGTTTAAAATTATGAAAGGAATTAGTCCAGTGGATCGAGATGGTTAATTTAAAATGAGTTCATCAAAAACACAGGGACACAGCTGGAAATGTGTTAAGGGTAAATTTTGCCCAAACATTAGGACGTTTTTCTTTACACAAAGAACAATAGACACTTGGAATAAGCTACCAAGTAGTGTGGTAGACTGTAGAACTTTAGGGACCTTCAAAACTCAACTTGATGTTATGTTGGAAGAATTAAATGGATATGACCAGTGAGCTTTGTTGATTTGAATAGCTTGTTCTTGTCAAACTTGCAAATAATATACTGTATGTATTACTTTTTAATGAATTAGTATAATGTAGTTCCTTGTCAACCTCTGCTCTAAAGATATTTAGCAAAAGGCATCATAAATTGTTTGAAAAGAACAATCAACTATGGCAAAGCATTTAAATAAGCACAAGATTGGTAATCTATTGATTTTTTTAATTTGATATACTTTATTATTGTCTTTTTGCATGACCTTTGGAGGTAAGGACGCATGGTCAGCCATTGTGCAGCGCACCTGGAGCAATATTCAGGTTAAGAGCCTTGCTCAAGGGTGCAATGGAGTAGGATCCTGTCAGATAGATAGATAGATAGATAGATACTTTATTAATCCCAAGGGGAAATGTACATACTCCAGCAGCAGCATACTGATAAAAACAAAATTAAATTAAAGATTGATAAAAAAATTAAAGTATAACAGGCAGACAATAATTTTGTATAATATTAACGTTTACCTATCCAGGTGGAATTGAAGAGTCTCATAGTGTGGGGGAGGAACAATCTCCTCAGTCTGTCAGTGGAGGAGGACAGTGACAGCAGTTTGTCGCTGAAGCTGCTTCTCTGTCTGTAGATGATCCTGTTCAGTGGATGCAGTACTGTCTAAGAGTAGCAGGATTTGAACCGGCAACCTTACAGTATTTTCTATAAAAAATGCAAAAGAAATGATGGACCTATGCCGTAAAGGAAAATAAAAACCACACATTCCTAAAGACAAGCTTGTTCTTCATTTGGCAGCCTTTCCAATAGTAAAAAGTAACAAAACCAAAGTGGAATGCTATGAGAGAATAAGTGCCTACATATCATTATGTAATTCACGGTCTCTTTCCAGACATACCTGCATGGCCTCAAGTCAATTTGAAAATTGTTTGTTTATACATTTAATTTAAATATGTTATTTTTTTCTCAATTCTTAAATGAAGATGAGTAGATATGTATTAGAAAATTCCCACACTGCTTAGGGCTGTGCATGATGTGTTTATTTCTCAAATATATAGGGAATAGCTCAAGTACCATGAAAACAGTAAAAACTAAAAACAGTAGTGATATGACCTGCATACCCTACACACTAGCCTGGTATACATTTCTGCTCTAAGATGACACAATTTAACATTTCTAAACTCCATCCCTTCTTACTTATTTTCATTTGTCAGAAACATAATTTTTCCATCAATAACTCACACCAACATACAACTATACTGTTTCTCAGTATGGTGGTTGTTCAATTAATCTCTCCAAATAATTTAGTTATTTGAAAAATTCTGGCTGCATTACTCTTCAGTCCTTGCTGAAATCAAATAGAGTAATGAACCTCTGGAGTTGGTGGCTAAGGTTTGGGGTTAACTGTTAAAGACCTAAGTTGTTATGTGCTAAGGGTTCAAAGGGTTATGACACCTCTGTACATAAAACTTATTTAAAAGGTCACTTTAATTGTAATGCATTCAGAAAGTGAACAGAACTTCAGTTTATTTGAGTTTGTTCATCTTATTTGTAGTACGGACTAAAGTTTCTCCAAAGAAGGCATTAGTGACCTTCATTTTTCCATAGAGTTTATACAGTCCAACACCTTGGCCACTCTGCATGTTTATCATCTACACTGTACATGCAGAAATTCAGAAATAAGAACAATCAAGAGTTTAGTCATTCAGAAATCAAAGCAGATCACTCTAAAAAGATCTGAAAAGATCAAAAAACAATAAATATTTCATTATTTCCATGCTATAGGGTGTGTAATGTTGTTTTCCTTTTAACTTATTCATGACTGCTTTAAAGCTCTCTCCTGACAGACATTTCTTTTCTCCTTGTACTGTGGATCGCAACATTAGCCCTGGAAAGTGGTGTAATTTATCCAGTAAATGCTCCGTCTGCTCGGCCAGTTTCTTATTATTTTACATCAAATGTTTATGTACTGAAAGTCTGCTGATTGAATGTATTCCTGGTGGAATTATGCATTCCGAGCAGTTCCTTCTCAGAAGAATGCTAATAAGACATAAGTCAGTGGGCTTGTCAAACTGAAACTTCCTTCAAGGACTTTTGTGGACTGAAGTCTTAAATTATGAGGTTGAAGCTTACCTTTAACTGAAACACAAGCAAGAATGTGGGATTTTTTTTCATATTCTTGCATAATATGATTACATCAATCAATCTAGTGTTTGTTGCTTACTAGTTTCCAAGTCAAAAATGATGCAGTATGCATTGCTGGTTACTTGGGTATTTGTTATTGCTATGGTTGGATTGGTGATCTCAACTTATTTATGCAATTCAAAGTATTCTGATCTGTCATGAACTACCTTTTCTATTTCATGTTTTCGCCATCTTGAAAACAATTTTGTTATTTAATAATACTCATTGTTTAAGACGCTATACACAACACATGTGAATGTAAACAGTTTTAAATGATCAGTATCAGACATTTCCAGATTTCAGAAAATGTAACTGGTCCCTGGCAGTATATATTAGGATGCTTTACATAGCATTGTTACAGTTAGGCTGCAAAGTGGCACAGTGAGAAGCACTGCCACAGATACAACATCCTGGGTAGAATCCCATGCATGACCGTTGATGTTACGCATTCTCTGAATGTCTGCATTTTTTTTTTTTAATTGGGATCTCCTCCCACATCCCCAAATATATGTACATTAGGTTGATTGGTGATTCCAGATTGGACTCTGAACAAGTGACTGGCCCTACAATGGACCCACACCTTCCCAGAGTTGTTTCATGTCTTGCACTTATAGTGTCAGGATACGCCTCCTGATTTAAATTAAGTGGGTTTGAGAAAGTATCCATATACACTATATTGCCAAAAGTATTGGGACACCCTTCCAAATCATTGAATTCAAGTGTTCTAATCATTTCCATGGCCACAGGTGAATAACATCAAGCACCTAGGCATGCAGACAGCTGCTACAAACATTTGTGAAAGAATGGGTCGCTCTCAGGAGCTCATTGAATTCAAGCGTGGTACCATGATAGGGTGTCGCCTATGCAATAAGTCCATTCATGAAATTTCCTCGCTACTAAATATTCCACAGTCAACTGTTAGTTGTATTATAACAAAGTGGAAGCAACTGGGAACAACAGCAACTCAGTCACAAAGTGGTACGCCACTCAAAATCATAGAGCGGGGACAGCGCATGCTGAGGCCCACAGTGTGCAGAAGTCACCAGCTTTCTGCAGAGTCAATAGTTACAGACCTCCAAAAGCTCAAGAACAGAGAGCTTGATGGAGTGGGTTTCCATGGCCGCGGAGCTGTATCCAAGCCTTACATCCGCAAGCGCAATGCAAAGTGTCAGACGTAGTGGTGTAAAGCACTCCGTCACTGGACTCTTGGATTATGTTTGGATTCATTATTTAATTTAGAAGTATTGACAACAGTGCTGAAAGACCACCCTTGGCCATTATATTGTGAGGTTGAGGAACAGATCCCTCAGTTGTTCATTATCTTTTAAGGAGTGTTGTTTTCATTGTTTTGGTTTCTGGGTCTGGATTTATTTGTTAATATTATTGCTATTTTTTTATTGCTCCTGATTTCTGGATTGTAGACTTGGACTTGTGGTTTTCTTTTTAAGACATACCTTTTTGCCATTTTTAATCTGCTTTGGCTAAATTAAAATAACTTCTTTATTTATTAAGATTCTTTGTTGAGGTTGTCTCTCTAGCTGGAGGTTTATGATTTTCTTTCCCTATGGCCCATATGTTCATATGTATTTTTCACATTTAAATGACTTTTTAAGTTTTGAAGCCAAATCTAGTTTCTTTGGATCAGTGTAGGCCAAAACCCACCTGTGGAGTTTGGGCTTAGGCTTCCTGAGTTGAAGCCTATTTCTGGAGGGTTAATCCTGGGTCCCCCCCCAGGGGACAAAAAAAAGTTCTATCTATGGCAGAGAGCACCTATCTGATATAAACATAGACTTTAAATTGGTTTTATATTCCAACAGGAAATTATTATTGCCCCAACACTTAAAAGAATTCAATGGTAGAATTGTCTGCACTTATATTGAATTGCAAACATTTGTTGCTGCATTGGTATATACTAAACATAATGCTTTTATTTAAATAATATTCATTATTTTCTCACAAGGTCCATTCAGACTAGGGGCCTCATGCATAATGCCTTGTGTAGAATTCACACTATAACATGGCGTACGGACAAAAGCGGAAATGTTCATACGCACAAAAAAATCCAGATACATAAATCTGTGCAAACAGCAACTTCCACATTCTTCCGGTCCATAAATCCCGCTCAGCATGAAAAATAACACACGTGCACGCGCCTGCTGTCCCGCCCCAGCTCCTCCCAGAATTACTCCTCTTTGAATATGCAAATCAATATAAATAGCCCTTAAGCTCAGCAATCTGTGAAAAGACAATGGCAAAAGCACAGGGGAAAAATAGAAGAATTTCAGCAAATACCAACTGGAGGCAAGGAAAAATTATTTGTTGGTTTAAACAGTGGTATAAACAACAAAAGGAAGTTGATCGAGTAACATAGAGTGTCGGAGAAACTAGAAAGTTCATGTTCACAAAGTTGCACAGTACCCAAAATAAAAAAAGTTGTCAGATATCAAAGTCACTGTGAAAAGGCAAGTCGCAGCCCACCGTCTGAGTGTCATATGAAAGCATATTAGGGTACAGAGAAAAGAAAAAAAAAAACTATAGGGACACAGTGAGAAAAAAACTGAAACTGTTTCTGAACCTCGAGGTCCGTACAGGAAAGGCTTTGAAGTATTTGTGGGATGAGAGCAGTTCAAATAGGCAGCATGGCTGAGGCAGCATGTGCTTGAAGCTGTATACTGATAATTCTCTTTCTGATCAGCTGCTGTACAGCTGTGATTCCACACTCAGATACAGTGATATAAATACTTTGAGTGGTACAGTGAGAGTAATATGGAAAAAGATGATCCACTGCGGCAACCCCTAACGGGAGGAGCTGAAAGTAGATGAAGAAGATGCAGTGACAGTAACAACACTACAGCAGTTATGGTATTTGGAATAGTTTGGCCATTCCGTGAACCATTATATTGGTCCACAGGTTAATTACAATCAGATGCCTTAAACTAATAAACGATATGTGGTTAATTTCAGTGTATTTGATAAAACCACGTAAGGGACATGGATCTAAAATGAAAGGGAAACCTCACTGGAGCAAAAGCACTGCTTTGACGCTGGGTGCCGCCAGTTTGCATAACCGAGCGGAGAACTTGTGTACGGCAAGGTTTGAGCTACTGTGAAAATGTGCGTGGCTTTACGCCAAGTTTAGGTTTTACACATTGCGATTTGAGCATGGAAATGGGACTGTGCAATATTTTTGTGCGTATGCACCATTTATACGTGAGGCCCTACATCTGGTAAAAAAAAAACTTATTTGTATTCTAATAAATTGACATGATCTTTCACTTCTGAAACTTAGCTTTACATACACTTGCCTGGCTCCTGTTGTGGTAATGTTTAAAAAGGGGCTCTAATAGTGTGGTCTTATTTAAACATATGTTACACTTCAGTAGATTAAAATCAAATAAATCACTAGGACCGCATTAATCCTAGAGTGTTGTGACTGGCTCAGTGAGTAGAAACTCTTGTCACATATTTTTCAAAAATCTTTATGCGCTGGAGAAAGTCCCACAAACAAGGAAGCTAACAAATGTTATCCCCATTACATTAAAAGGGTGATCGGGCTGAACCAAATAACTGTAGGCCAGTAGGTTTAACATCCTTCACAGGTAAATTAATGGAAACAATTTTTAAAATAACTAATATGTTCAAATTCTATGAGGAACTGATAAAAACATACAATTTTATTTATGTGTTTAACTACATGCAGTTTTGGCTTCAGTACTACAATAAAAAACATAGCAAAGCGGGAGAAGGCATACTTTAGCACTGCCAGGCTTTCTTGGCTCTCTCAGCCTCAAAAAGAGTGACTAGGGTTATTCTAGGACTGAGAGAACATTAGAACATTCTAGAGGAGAACAGGCCATTCAGCCCAACAAAGCTTGCCAGTCTCATCTACTTAATTATTCAATTTGAGTTTTGAAAGTCCCTAAAGTCCTACTGTCTACCACACTGCTTGGTAGCTTATTCCAAGTGTCTATGGTTCTCTGTATAAAGAAAAACTTCCTAATGTTTGTGTGAAACACGTTTCCAACTGTGACCCTGTGTCCTTGATGAACTCATTTTAAAGTAACAGTCTTGATCCACTGGACTAATTCCCTTAATTCCTCTTAATCTTTTTCTGCTTAAACTGTAAAGGCTTAGCTCTTTTAATCTTTCTTCATAATTCATCCCCTGTAGCCCTGGAATCAGCCTAGTCGCTCTTCTCTGGACCTTTTCTAGCACTGCTATGTTCTTTTTGTAGCCTGGAGACCAAAACTGCACACAGTACTCCAGATGAGGCCTCACCAGTGAGTTATAAAGCTTGAGCAGAACCTCCTTGAACTTGAACTCCACACATCAGGGCGCTATATAACCTGACATTCTGTTAGCCTTTTTAATGGCTTCTCAACACTGTCGGGAAGTTGATAGCATTGAGTCCACTACAACTCCTAAGTCCTTCTCATAAAAGGGTATAAACTATAAGGAGAGATTTAATGAGCTGAACCTTTTTAGTTTAAACAAATGGAGATTCATGAATGAAGTGTTTAAAATTATAAAGGGAATTAGTGCAGTGGATGGCAACTGTTACTTTACAATGAGCTTTTCAATAAGAATACAGGGACAGGGACTTGTTAAGGGTAGATGTCACACAAACCTTATAATATTTTTCTTCATACAGAGAACCAGAGACACATGGAATAGTTACCAACCAGTATGGTAGAAAGTGGGAATTTCAAAATTTAACTTAATGTTAATTTTGAGAAATTAAGTAATTTGATTGACACACTTGCTGGGCTGAATTGACATTTGTTATCAAAGCAGTTCTAATGTTCTACTAAAGGAGTTATTTACCTACTCACATGATCTGTTACCTTTTGGTATATTGGTAAAACTTTGCTCAATACCACATTGCTGAACATAAATGTGGTATCAAACACACATCCAGTAGCTTGATATTTTGTCCAACATGCTTTTACTGACTTAAAATTTTGCTGTTGTAAAAATTAAAACATCACTCTGTCCGGGCAGTGACTGAAACATTGAAGTCCTTTATGTTCACACACTCAACACCTGTAATCGGTGGTCTTTGACAGTTGCTTTCATTAAATTCTATTTGGTTACCAAGCCCTTGCCACACTGTTCAGTTTTAATTTTTTTGATTTCCTTCTCTTTGCTGTCTAATGTGTGTTTTCCTCTTCTACTTCACTTTCTGGATTATGCTTGCCACTTAATTATTTAGATTTTTATCATGGTAATGCTATCGGATCATACTCAAAGCAATTCTATCAAGTGTATTGCCATTTGTATGTGTAGATATTCTGATTTGAGGTCTCATACTATTTTTATTATTTTACCACACTTCTGATTCAATTTAATCATAGAACTATACTTAGGTTTCTCTTTTTTACTTCAGAATTCTAGGAAATAATACAGAATGGTGGATCCTAAAGCAGCCATTAGATTTTTTTTTTTCTTTTCGCTTTTCATGTTTACTTCCAGTAATTAAATAATTAAGAAACGTCTACACTTTCTAATTTTCTTTGTGCAGGAAATATTAATAAACCTTTTCTTTGCTGATATCCCTAAGAAATCTGACAATCTGACAAAGAAAATGATTAGGGAGAAAATTAGTTCAAAGAAGTAGCTGGAAAGAACACAATGTATTCCCTCTTGACTTTAGGCCGCATAGCTTTTCCTTCTCTTCACTGGAGTTTATTTTAATGCTTTGATGCTCATCCTCTGATATGCAGCCACGAAATCCATGTAAGATTCAAGATGCAGCTTCACAAATATGAAATATATTTATTAAAACCTGATTTGTCTGAATGTGTACTCTGATCAGAAGGAAGGCTTTGCTGGGCCAAAAAAATAAAAACAGTAGTATTTTACTAGGGACGAAAAATGGCACAGATAGAAAAATAATACGGAGAAGGAAATGAACAAATCAAAATCATGGTCAAAGTAACAATCAGGGCCATTACCTAAGTCATAATTACTGAAGGAAACTAAGCCCAATACTGTATGTGATTCCAAAAATAGAGTGAATGGAGCATGCAAAATGTTCCTATGCTAATCAACCAAAAGCACTCCATTAATAAATCCCCTTAACGCGCACACGTACCGGTCCCGGGACATAACAGCGTTTTAAAAACGTTACAGTAATGTGTACATGCCCATCTGCCATGCATCTCGACATACTACCCATCAAATGAAACTTCGAAGTCTCGTCTTACCGATGATATAAACCATTTTGACACACAACAACCACAGCACTGACACTAAAGCCTTTTTTACAGAGAAGTACATACTTTTAAGAGTTGACTTTCCCTACCTTTGAAGACCCCCTGCAAGTCAAACATCAATATTTCCGAGCAGTATTGATCCCATTCTGTCTGTAAGGCTCCAGCGAATATACTCCAGTAAAACGATTTAGGTCCAAAACACACGATAGATCCTCAAAGGGACAAAAACTCCAGAAAATGTTTCATAACTTGAGACTAGCTACGTAATTTTTTTTCATTTCTATTGATCATTTTAGACGTAATTTGTTTCTGTTGGCGATAACCATGCTACCGCATGTAACACGGAAGTGTTAGCTTCTGATCGACACCTAAGTTGGCCAATTACGACGGGTCTGGGGTTGACTGGCACCTCGTATAGCCAACGAGGGTCACAGACAGCTGAACGATGACGTACAACTCCAAACCCTGGTAGAATCTACCAGTTTGATTGGACACTGTGACTGACACTCAAAACTTACAGCCAATGAGCAGCCGAGCATTTTGATATGTAACTTGCCATACTAACTTGTAAACAAAACGATCGGAGCTGCGCGAAGGTGGCATTTGTGCCAGTCTGCAGAGTTGGTGCGTGGTTGTTTATTGTGATTTCGCCAAGTTTTTTCGCATTTTAAATATGAATAAAAGTAGAAGTTTAAATGTAAATACACTCTCGATTAAATAATAGATGCATGTACGCGGCGTGAAAGTAATCAATCGGCCCAGGAGAGGTCTAATGGCAGAGAGCGACATGTGCCATGCCCTTGTGCTTTCTGCTTGCTAGTGATTGCTGCCATCAAGTGGCACATGGAAAAACGCTGAGCTATGTTGTAACAGTTTGTAAAAGAAATATATATAGTTTGTGTGCATTTTATAAAAAAAAAAAAGTAAGAAATAAAAAATATATATATATTTTTGGCCCATAAGACTTGTATTGACTATTTTTACATAGAAATGTGTATTTTTTATTGTTTTTATTATTTTTATAACTAATAGAGTGACACTGTGTGTAGATATAGATTCCTTTAGGTGTAAGCTTTCAGTAGAGCCCTCATTGATATATGTGGGTTGAAGCATTCAAAAGTTATTACACTTTTTCCATACAATCCAAATTGTGGATAATGGTCCCTCTAAAAAGCCCCTGGACATGCCCACATAAAAACTGGTGTAAAAAATGTCATTTTTACAGGTTTTCTTTTCAAATTTGAAATGTGAGTAGTCAACAAGTTATTCTGTTGGTACATAGTGTGTTTCTGTCCCCACCTACCTACTGCAGCTTTATTTTCCTTTATTTTCATAAAAAAAACTTAGGCGAGAACAAAAAAATTCGTTTTTTTTGTGTGTTCTAATGTGCATAACTTTTGATCAGTCACACCTACAGTGATTCTGACTACTAAGGGTGAAACTAGAGAATGTTACCTTTACAAAGAGACCAAACATGTGTTTATACTCCAGATAGTTCAATAACAGCAATGATTCTAATTTGGAGAGGTCGAATTACAAGCGATTTAGCAAAAATGACCCCGCTTGATAAGGGGTTCTATCAAAGTCTTTTTGTTTGTTGCCCAGAATCTTGAAAAACTAGGAAGTGTACAACACTGACCTTTATACTGACTCAACAGTGACAAAATTCATTGCAATTTTCAAATGTAAAATGACAGCAAACACGGCTAGCAACAGTATGCATCTCTGACCAAAATGGTGGCACCCACAAAAATAAAAAATAGTGGCACACCTGATATGAAATAATTATAAAAGCACCAAATGATTTTGCCACAACAAAAAAAATAATAATAATAATTTGATTCCTCAGATGCCCTGCAGTGGGCTGACACCCTGCCAGGGGTTTGTTTCCTGCCTTGTGCCCTGAGTTGGCTGGGATTGGCTCCGGCAGACCCCAGTGACCCTGTAGTTGGGATATAGTGGGTTGGATAATGGATGGATGGATGATTCCTCGGAGCTTAAAATTTATATTGGGTACAAAATGAAGAAAATACATGCATTAAATCCAAAGAAAAATTTAAAACTATACACAAATAACACAAAGGATGAAAGTGGATTTAATTTCCTAATAAACTATTCTCCTGTATTTTAATATTTAATTAATAGCCCCTGGATAATTGTCTACTAGCAATCCCATGGAAATTACCAGTGACAGATTCACATAAAATATGGGTAATGGAAAGACTTTGGTCACTTAAGTTAAGGTGCATTTTACTATTTTTTCTACAAAACCGTTTTGTTTATCGCAGAGCAGTTGTTTTAGTGTTGTTAGGGAAACAGCCCGGAAGTGATCTCTCAGCTGAATCAACTTTAGGAGATGGTCCTGGCGATTGCTGGATTTTCTTGGGCGCCTCTGAAGCCTTCTTCACAACATTTTAACCTCTCTCTTTGAATGATCTCCAGCCTTGTCCTCATCAACACTCTCACCTGTGTTAACGAAAGGATCACTGAAATGATGTCAGCAGGTCCTTTTGTGGCAGGGCTGAAATGCAGTGGAAATGAGTTTTTTGAGATTAAGTTCATTTTCATAGTAAAGAGGGACTTTGCAATTAATTGCAGTTCATCTCATCACTCTTCATAACAGTCTGGACTATATGCAAATTGCTATCAAAAAAACAGAGGCAGCTAACTTTATGAAAATGAATATTTGTGTTCATTCTCAAAACTTTTGGCCATGATTGTACACTGCCAACCTTTTGTCACTTTTACATCATTCTGTTTCAGAGGGCGCAGCACAATGTTCAAGGTAGTATTCACCTAGAACTTACCTCTACCAGAACTGGAGAACTTAGTGATGCTGAAGCTGATTTATCATCTTGAATTTAGAGTCAGATGACTTAATAAAGCCAATGTGCTCAATCGGGTTTCATATAATGCATAAATAATTGTAAGTACGGGATGGTATAGTAGGTGTGAGCAAACACAATTCTCTCTTTCAAAGTGACAGTAGGATACGATAACTTGCTATGCATTGATAAGGGCAGACATTGGTAAGGGCAGGCAGCTCAGAAGCAGCCCAAAACACATAGATCTTTCATTGTGAATCCTGAAAATGGGGTGAAATATTCCAAGGGACTAAGAAGCGAAGGTAATTAATAGACCAACCCACTGGTGTTATTTAAGAGTTGTTCAGATGGAGATGAACTCAAAAATAGGCTGTTGGCTTGAAGTTAAGACAGAAAGGACAACAGCTCCCTAGTTGGGAAAAAGGAAGGTGTAAACAATGAGAGGGACGAAATAAAGTGGGAAGGTGAGAAAAATATGGGAGCAGGTGGGGAAGTGATCTCAGAATATGTGAAGGTAAGCTCAGTGAAGCTTTTAGGTGTTTATCACTTGACTATGTGTGTGTGTTTCTCCCATTGTTACACTTCCCTGGTGGGAAACAATTGATTTATTCGTTTTAATTACTTAGTTATTTTTCACTGCTTTTTAGCCAGTCGTTGCAATGTGAGATGAGGTCACAACTAATTACTCCATAAATATTAAAATAAACATAAGACATGAAATACTTGCAGCCTCGAGCATTAATAACTTTGCATTACAACTGCCATATAGAGGTCGAGAACTGACTTTCAAAACAGTGATGGAAAGTGCATTAGTGGAAAAGAAAAGTCAAAAGTGGACATTCAAATGATTGTTGATTACGGTATGAAGTCATAATTTGAATGGTGTCTTTTAGTGCCTCTAACAAAATTATCCACAAAGCATGTGAAGTGGGCATTTGTTAGAATTCCACAGTTTCCTGTTCATCATATAGCAGATGAGAAAACTGTTCCTGACATAACATGGGCAGCCATGCCTAGTTGATCATGTTTTGCATTTTTCAGATTATTTTGTGCCTTCTCTGAAATGTTTCCTTTCAAAAACAAACATACTTCATTGATTTCATAGTTAAGTTTTTTATAACCCTAGATTTCTGGAATTAACTTCAGTTTGCAAAGTTTAAAAGTTACTTTACTGGCTTTAAAGGCTTTACTGCCTTTTCTGCAGTGCGATTTTGTTTATCACAGTTGCTGACATTTTGTAGAGCATTTGTTGCAGCTTTGTTTGTGAAATGACCTGGTCGTGAGTGGTGCTGACATCATAGGACTGTGGGCATAAAGGTCATGATGATCACTCTCTAATTTATTTGAGTTTGTGGAAGAAAGTATTTGGTGGGTGTTTATTTTGGTTTATTATTTTTGTTTTTATTTTGAGATCTCTAGCTGGTTATCAAGTTTTGTGCTATGACTTTTTGACTTCAGTTTAGGGTTTTCTTTTGGTGTTGACAATGGTGCTGTTCTCTTCCTTGTTACAAATCTTACCCGTCCATCGGTTCATGTTTTATCTCCCAGTTATTTTCTACATGACTTAAAAAAATCACAAATGAAGAAGACCACTTGTTTGATAAGCTATGTCACAACAGATGGCACTATACCAGCTCTTAACCCGACACAGACAGACGCCAGAGGCACACTGATCAAAACACAAGCTGTTTTTATTTTCTTTCTGCTCATGGAGAATGTCTTCCCTGTTCCCACAAGCCCACAACACAGTCCCAAACACAAGCACAATTGCAATTCTTTAACTTTTTTCTTCTCTTTTCTCCTCCACTCCTGCTGGAAAGCTTTGTCTCCTTCCTCCCCACTCTGACTCCCCTAGTAGCGTCTGCTGGCTCCATTTATAGCCCACCCAGAAGTGCTTCAGGTGTTTGATGACCTATTTCTGGCAGCACTTACAGGTGTGAAGGAAGAGCTGCTTTCCAGGGCTCAGCAGCAGCTGCAGCACCCCCTGGTGGTGCCAATGGATCCCAACAGGGCAGTATCAAACTCCAACTCCCATGAAGCCCTGTGGGAGTCATAGGCACCACTGCAACCCAGGGGAGTTGCCATCTAGCGTTCCAGGGGAGGTACTGTCATGACCAGGCTTCCCCGAAACCCCCACTCCCAGGTCCTCCCAGAGAAGAGGTGACCCAGCCGGACAAGGATCCCGACCATTTGTGACTGCTAATTGCTCAATTGTCCCAATATCTCATTCAGATACTTCCTGTTGTCAGGTTGTCAGTGTTTCTGCTGCAACTCCATGTATCAGTAGTTTTTTTCCAGGCTCCCACAACTACTTTTGTAAAGATATGTTTCCTCGCTTCAGCCCTAAATGCACTTCCCCTTAATTTCCACTAGTGTCCTTGAGTATGTGATTGACTCTTAAGCTGAAAGAATTCTGCTCGATCGACTTTATCAGTGCCTTTGTGGATTTTGAAGACCTGAATTAGGCCCCCACGCAAGTCTCCCAGTATGAGTCTAAACAGGTTTAATTCTCTGGGTCTTTCAAAGTATGACATGTCCTTGACTCCTGGAATGCATCTGGTTGCTCTCCTCTGAACGACTTCAAGTGCTGCTGTCTTTGTTGTAGCATTAAAAGTGCTTTTTTGTGGTGCTTATAAAACAATTGTTTTTCTCGTTCTGGCAGAGTGAATTGGTGGGCATTATCCTGTATGAAAATGACACTAGGAAGGCCCACTTGATAAAGTTATAGTAATTGATGACAAGATTGTCAAAGGGTTAAACCAACCCTTATAAGCAGCAGAGATGACAAGATCTTGAAAATGTTGGTATCCAGTCAATGCGCTTCAAATTAACTTTTATGTATGTGAATCAAGTCATAAACAGGCATAATAATTTAACATGAATTTCAAGCTTGGTTGAGCCCTATGCAACTCCAGGTGCACTTGATATGAAATTTCTAGAAACTAGTTTCTGATCCGAGGCATCACCAACAATTCCAGAGAGTAAGTGTTAATATAAAATCTACAGTGGGATTATTGCATGTCTCTATTATAAAAGAAAATCTTGAGACGAGACAAGACTATTGCCAAGAGATTTTTTCAAGTGCCATCCTCCTCTCAACCATTTCAGGCTAACGGCCCAGGCCCACAGTCATCTCACCTCTCATTCGTGTGAATGCTTTTGTCAAACATAGTTCCTGCTCTCTCAGCTCCTATAAAGTTTTATGATCAAATTGGCAAATTGGTTAAATGGGTATCAATAGACTATGCTGAAACAGTTGGTGGTGATGTTGTGGAAGATGAAAACATCAACTTGCAACATCCCATATAATATCTACAACCGTTAACCCAGTCCGGTCTTCCACTGGCTGAATTACTGTTGAAAAAAGGATGTATCATAATGTTATTGCGTAATTTATGTATGAGTGATAGGCTATGCAATAGGACAAGATTAGATGTATTCAAAATTGGTTGAACGATTTTGACATGTAAAATTTTAACAGGCGACAAGAAAGGTAATGTACTTCATCTTCTGCAGATAACATTAGACACCAAAGGAGATCTTGATATGCCATTCATATTAAAACGTTTACAGTTTCCCGTTAGAATAGCTTTTGTTATAACAATTAACTAATCACAGGGACAAACACTTGAAAAAGTCAGTTTATCTATTAGAGAGAAAAAGACGATATTTACTCACGGACAGCTATACGTTGCATTGCCACAATGCGATTCCAAACACGGAATCAAAATTCAATGCGATATTGATGAAAAGTCAATTCCAAATATTGTTTTTACTGAGGTTTACAGTAAAAGTGAAAGTTTAAAAAGTATTTGCATGTTGATTTCAAAGCAAAACAGAACGAAAACGTATAACGCAACAAATACCTCTAATGCAACATGAAACATAATTTCCTTTCAATTTATTACATTTTACTGTTTTTTACTGTGGTTAATTATTCGCTGTAATGTAAAATAGTTAGGTCTATTATGCATATGTAACAATTCCCATGAAAATAAATCAGATCTGCAAACTGCAAAGTGGCTAGCGCATAGCGCCCCCCCAGGGATTAGCGAGCGAAGCAACCAGGGGGCAGAGCCCACTAGTTCTGCTATATGTAGGACAGAACATTCATGGAGATAAGTAATTTAACCTGCATTCAACCCCAATGCCACATTCCTAGATCAAGAAGAGCAGAACATGTCTGATGATTGCCTTTTACAGTGAATTCAATACATAGCACTTTACATAAGTAGTGTGATACTTGGTTATGCTGATTTTTAAATAATAATAAGGGTTAAAGTATATTTTTCTTTTTAATATCAGTGAGTACATGTGAATAAGGTCCCTGTGGGGTTAAGACTAGTAATGATGAGGCACATGTGACTACAGAATTTTTTAAAGACATTCTTTGAATTTCTAGATCTGTGAAAATTGTGAGAAACCCTTAGAGTCAGAAAATCTCAAAATTTACCTTCACCACTAACAACTGTGACCGCAAGAAACAGAAAATGTAACAGACAGCAGACAGGGTCAGTCTTCCTGGCTTTCATTTACTCCTGAGATCTGTGTGTTTCCTGAATGACATATAAGATTAAATTACAGCAGGAAATGATAAGCAGTCTGAACAGAGTGGTGAAGGTTCAAAGCCAGACAGTAGTTTCCAAATATAACTGGACAATACTGTATGCACATGTAACCATCCATCCAGATGGAAATTCATTTTCTGAATCTTCTTGAACCATTATAAGGATCTAGGGTGCCTTGGACCATTCCAGACGTTTTGGTGTAAGGTTAGAACTAATGCTATTTAGACACTTATAGTGTACATCCTTTCATGGTAGGGGACCTAGAGGATCCTATAAAACTCAATATGCAGTCTGCACAGATGAACCTGTAGCACTTCCCACTGAGACAGAAAACCTAAATAGCATTACCAGGCTGAGTGGGACATACACATTGAAGCTCATTCTTCACATATGCTAAAAAGTTTAAAATTAATTTGGTTATTAATTGAGAGTATGGCATATAGAGGGCGGCACAAAGCCCCAAACCCTGGATACAACCAACAAAAATGCAGTCATGAGATTAAAACACAAGTTTTTATTGTCAAAATTCACCACAAAGGATTCTTCAAGATTTCACAAGCACAATAACACGCAAATCATTCTTCTTTGCTCCTCTTCTCTCTCCATCCACCTCTGTCCAGCGAGTATTGCCCTCCTTCCTCCCTTTTATGTCGGACCAGGGAGTACTTTCAGTGCCAAGGCATAGCCTGATGGAAGCACTTCTGGGGAAAATGGAAACCTCAAGAATCAGGGATCATGAATTGCCACAACACCCCCAAGCAGCACCCATGGAGCCCACCAGGGCTGACTCATGGCACTACAACTCCCATTATGCTCTACAGGTATCCACATGGCTTCTGGGGTCACAGGATGCTGCCACCTAGCAGACAGGGGATAAACATGTTCCAAAATAGGAGCCTTCCCCCATTACTCCTTTCTTTTTTGTCCTCCTGTCCTGGTAAGGGTCCCATACCTATCCTAGATGGGATGCCAGTCCATCGCTATCCTTCTATTCTGGCTTTCCATCTCAATAAGCAACTTTCTTTTCTCTTAGATAGGATGCTGGAAATTCCTGCCTGGCACTTACAAGAGTAAGCATATGAATTAGCATATTCAGTGATGGGTTTGTGTCATGTCCACGAGCTATTACTGCATTGTACAGTATTTCCAAAAGACTATCATGACAGAAGTAGGTTAGAAAACTAAATACATGAATAAAAATATGAATTTTTCTTCCAAATAAGGTATGATATCAAATATTAATTAATCATTGACACAGTGGTATAGCAGTCACCTTGTCACTGTTGTATGTTTTTCCCATTTCCACACTTTCCCAAAGTTATTCCTGTTACTTCTCACATCATAAAGAAACACGTTGGGTAATTTGGGCACTATTAACTGATCCCTTGAGAATGAAATGTTCTCTAGCATGCCATCTTGGGTTGGTTCCCTTTGTGGAAGTAACAGGTCGAACTATCATGATGGCTGGTTGAATTAGAAAACACTTTTGTCGATTGCCTTTTTAATGAGGAGAATGGGATGCCAGTTTTGCATAGGCAGTCCCAGCATAATGTCCTTTAGATAGAATACACACTGAATATGCAGAGCAAGTATTCTTGAATATAACAAATAAACAGACTTTCTAATGATTTAACATCTATGGTGGACATTGCTTATTCATTCTAGTGATAGTCTATGAAAAAGGTAAAAAGAATAACTAAACATCAATATTTAGCAGACATGTGTAAATGTCCCACAGAAAGAATATTCCCTAATATTTCCAAAGAAGAACATGATCTTTAAATCTGCAGAGTCCGTAAAAACATCTATAGGTTAACTTAGGTCAAATACAAATCACAAAGCAGGAACAATGGCAGAAATAAGTAGAGACTAATTTGGGAACTCTGGGGCTGTTGTAAAATGACATGCTATGGCTTCCCAAGCACTTGTCTGCCTTGCATTTTAGATCATCAAGATAATATAAAGAAAACATACAGAGAGAAAAATCAATGAAAAATCCTTGAGAGTATGTTATCTTTAAAGTCCATAATAAACTACTTTATGGCCTTCTTAGATTGTTTTGCTACCATGCAGCCTTGATCCATATACTTCCAGAATGTGGCTCTGCAATTCAGGAATAAGAAGATTTAGAATGATTGAATATATTATCAGGGTCTGAATTATTATCAAGAATAATATATAAACTGCATGCCTCCGGAGCCTTTGCAAATTAATGCTTTGGGACAAAACAGAACACCCAGTCACTCACGTATGCACACACACACACACACACACACACACACACACATAACTGCCAATATTCCTAATGCCAGAGTTTCAAAGGAATTGGTTAATAGAGGACCATGCCACAGCTCAGCTTAGAGTCTTGATTAATATATCTGGCCTTCATAAATATAGAGGATCAAAGAAGTATGGATGAATATTCAGAGGTTTAACCACAGAGAGACTATTGAAGCAGAGGATATGTCCAGTGGGAGAGACGAGATAGATTTATAGCATAAAGCTAGATTAACATGCAAATCTAATTCTGAGTATGCACCATATGTGTGTGCTTTGAACACAGGAATCAGAGGTTAATTAGAGCCTGAATAGTTCTTTTGCTGTTCTATAAAATATTTTCCAAATCATTTTCACCATCCCATTTAATATTGTAGCTGACAGCTTTGTCATTTTAAAAGACTGGAAAGAAAATGTTGGGCAAAGAGTAACACTATGAATGGCACTTTTAAAATGTGGATTCACAGCACATGCGCCCTGACTTGATTTTATGGCAGGGATGTCTTCAATTCTGTTCCCTATGATGTGGGAAAAGCCCAGTACTTTGGCTAAAATATGATAATATTGTACTTTATGTTTTAAAAAATGAAGTATTGTGAGTGAATGTGGCAAAAATATTGCATTTATTTTTTCCCTTTTTATTGACTGAAGACAAAATTGTATTTTTGCAGTCTAAAGCTGTCTTTGACTTAATTCATTCCACTTAAATCTTTACTAGATTATGGAAAACATAAAACATGGTATCATCTAAATATATGTCTGGGTGAGTCCTTGTTAAATAGCTCTGTACTCTTGTAGTAGGGCTGTCAGCCGATAATTGCTACAATTTTTCATGATAAAAAATATTATTTGAATGTATATAAAAGTACATTTAAAATTGTTAGGACTGCATAAGGGTATGTTGTCATGAGGTGCATGTTTACTTACTATTTTCTCCATATTTACAGTGACCAGACGTCCCGGTTTACCCAGTCCCTATTTTTGGATCACCCATTCCGGCATCCCTGAAAGATCATGAAATGTCCCGGCCTGTGGTGTTTTCTGACAAAATGTGTACTTTTCCCTAGAGGTCTAGACCCCATTCAGCCTTTCTGATTCCAAATCATACTCTCTACCCATCATGACGTCAGACGGTTAGTCGATCTTCTTCAGAGTCTGACGCCTGCTGGTGAGCCATAGTTTGCAGTATGGAAACGCACGGAAGGCGAGAAGGCGGAAGTGGATGCATCGTCGGATTGTATCAGCCGTGCCTTATGATATGACACGTTTTGGCTATGCTACGCATCGAGCCGGGAATCAACTTATTAATCTTGCTATGAGCCTGATATAAAAGCTGATGCCTGATTCAGTCATTCACTAGTCAATACGGCGTTCGAGTTGAGTCGTTTTCACTGAAGTTAAAGCTTAAACTTAAAAGAGTGAAACTCATGGCAGAATTTGCATTATTTCTTCCAGGGACAAATTCTCCCACTGAAAGAGTCTTTTCTCTGATTAACAACATGTGGACACCAGAAAAATTGCAACTTAAAGTTGACACATTGAAACATATGCTGGTTCTGAAATGCAATTTCAGTGATTCATGTGACAAGTTTTATGACATGAAAAGCTGTTTTTCCTTTATAAACGTTAAAAAAGTGTCATGTTCAATTTCAGAAATATTAATGAATTATTTGCAAAACATTTCTGGCACTTCTCTACTTTCACTGCGATTCCTGATTAACAATGTAAGGTTTAGGTATGTCCATAACATATAGTATATTATATACACTCACCTAAAGGATATTTTAGGAACACCATACTAATACGGTGTTTGACCCCCTTTCGCCTTCAGAACTGCCTTAATTCTACGTGGCATTGATTCAACAAGGTGCTGAAAGCATTCTTTAGAAATGTTGGCCCATATTGATAGGATAGCATCTTGCAGTTGATGGAGATTTGTTGGATGCACATCCAGGGCACGAAGCTCCCGTTCCACCACATCCTAAAGATGCTCTATTGGGTTGAGATCTGGTGACTGTGGGGGCCATTTTAGTACAGTGAACTCATTGTCATGTTCGAAACCAATTTGAAATGATTCGAGCTTTGTGACATGGTGCATTATCCTGCTGGAAGTAGCCATCAGAGGATGGGTACATGGTCGTCATGAAGGGATGGACATGGTCAGAAAGAATGCTCAGGTAGCCCGTGGCATTTAAACGATGCCCAATTGGCACTAAGGGGCCTAAAGTGTGCCAAGAAAACACCCCCCACACCATTACACCACCACCACCAGCCTGCACAGTGGTAACAAGACATGATGGATCCATGTTCTCATTCTATTTACGCCAAATTCTGACTCTACCATTTGAATGTCTCAACAGAAATCTAGACTCATCAGACCAGGCAACATTTTTCCAGTCTTCAAACTGTCCAATTTTGGTGAGCTCGTGCAAATTGTAGCCTCTTTTTCCTATTTGTAGTGGAGATGAGTGGTACCCGGTGGGGTCTTCTGCTGTTGTAGCCCATTCGCCTCAAGGTTGTGCGTGTTGTGGCTTCACAAATGCTTTGCTGCATACCTCGGTTGTAACGAGTGGTTATTTCAGTCAAAGTTGCTCTTCTATCAGCTTGAATCAGTCGGCCCATTCTCCTCTGACCTCTAGCATCAACAAGGCATTTTCGCCCACAGGACTGCCGCATACTGGATGTTTTTCCCTTTTCACACCATTCTTTGTAAACCCTAGAAATGGTTGTGCGTGAAAATCCCAGTAACTGAGCAGATTGTGAAATACTCAGACCGGCCCGTCTGGCACCAACAACCATGCCACGCTCAAAATTGCTTAAATCACCTTTCTTTTCCATTCTGACATATAGTTTGGAGTTCAGGAGATTGTCTTGACCAGGACCACACCCCTAAATGTATTGAAGCAACTGCCATGTGATTGGTTGATTAGATAATTGCATTAATGAGAAATTGAACAGGTGTTCAAAATAATCCTTTAGGTGAGTGTGTGTCCCCAATACATATCTATCTATTTATGTATATATATATATATATATATATATATATATATATATATATATATATATATATATTGTGGTCCCCGGCTGGGGCTGGAGCCCGGCCGAGATGCCCAGGAGGACGAGAGGAGGGCTTGTGCCTCCTCCAGACCGCGAGGGGGCGTCCATCCTGGTTTTTTTTGGGTCCCTGGTGCCTGAGGAACCCTGGAGCCCAGCACTTCCGCCACACCAGGAAGTGCTGGGGGGAAGACTTAATGTTGCGTCCGGAGAGCTGCCGGGAGGACAGCCGGCACTTCCGCCACGCTGGGGCGTGGCCAAGGAGGGAATGCCAGGAACACCTGGTGCTCATCCGGGAGCATTATATAAGGGGCCGCCTCCCTTCAGTCTAGAGCGGAAGTCGGGTGGAAGAGGACGGAGCGAGAGGAAGGACTGGAGGCGGCCAGGAGAAAGGCAGTAGGACTGTGTGGCCTGGACTTGGGGGAATCGGTGCAGGAGGCACTGGGGTTTGTGAGTGCACATGAGCAACACTTGTAAATAATTAGTGTAAATAAAAAGTCTGTTGGGTGAAATATGATGTCCGTCTGTCTGTGCCCGGGCCGGCTTTCACAATATATATATATAAAATATGTAAAATATGTAGCTAAATTATGAATTAATCACAAGTAAGATCCTGAAAATAGAAGGAGAAAGATAATGCTAAGAATAATCAAGCAATCAGTGTACACAATTCAAGGCTTTTTTAGAACCATATTTGCATATCAGACTATGATGTTTTTAAAATGCAATCAAATGGATAATACAGCAGTCCATCATATGATCATAAAGCCAAACCCAGCAGCACCATGCATTATGAATAAGGAAAAAAATCAAAAAACATATAATAAAATCTCTGTGCTTCCCACAGATCTATAAGGAGCTCACCATGTCAAACAATAGCATTAAAATTATGCATTAAACTGTAATTAGCTTAAAATGAACAATTGCAATTATAAATTGAAAAATGAATTAAGTGTCAGCAATGTTTGCATAGGTGACATTGGGTTCCTTCGGTGGCAGTGAAAGACTCCATCAAGTGTATGCCTTGTCTTCTTATTGATGATTTTCTTTGAAATAATATGAAGGTCTGAGGACTAAAGAGTATCACTTTCGGTAGCCTAAGAGTGGCATCTCTGTTATGTATGAATGATGATGGCATCTTGGCCACAATACTGAGATTTCTCATATGCCCTGGATTGATTGGCAGCTGAGACTGATGTGGTTGTGATCCTGTTCACATGTAGTGTTTGAGAAACTGGCAAATGAATTATTGCTGCAGCATGAATTAATTAGTGGAATTTGTCACAGATCATCGTGCTGGAATAGGAGTTAAGTATTCAGATGAAGATTTCAGTTAGCTGCTTAGTCTACATCATCATCCTCACTTGCATGTTCATTGCTGTAAATTTTGGCACTAACCAAAAAAATAAAACAAAACAGAAAACAAGGGGATGCACGTATTTCTCAAGAAACCCACACAATATGACCAGACTTGCCATTTTCTTTAGTCTGGGCCTACCCCTAGACTGCCCCAGACACAAAAGGAAAACTTTCTGGCTTGCACAGGCCCAAAATGGAGCTATTGCTTTTAAATTTCAGTGATTTTCAAAAGTGTCCTTAAGAGGAAAGGATGAAGCCCCCTTTATAGGCAAAAATAAGAAGCACAAAATAGACAGGGCAAAAAAGTGTTTGCCTGAAAACAAACCAAATCAAACAAAGCCCATCAATAGCTCAATTATAAATTCTACAAAAAATGTCAAACAAGGTGCAAACAGTATTCACAAAATTCATGATTCTACAACTTCAACAATGTCACTCTGAAGATCTTTGACTCACAGATTATACACGTAGGTTAAGGGCAGTCCATCAACAGTGCCATCAGGAGACCTACCTACTAAGGTTCCATCCACAGAACACAAAGCTCACAACATGAGGATTTTACATAATATATACTGTGAGACTTGCCTGGACATCACCAGTCGGAAACCACATCTTTATAAAGTTCACACGTTTATTTAACATAAATAAATACAGTCCCGAAACACCACACAATGCACAAAGCAATAATCACCACAATTAGACTTCTTTCTCTCAGTCCTTGGCCGCCAATCTCCTCCTGGGTGCTTCGTTCTGCTCCCTCTCCTGACTCTAGCTCGTTGAGTGTAAGGAGGCGGCGCCTTTTATTCCCACCCGGATGCATTCCAGGTGGCTGGAAACGAACTTCTGGCAGCACTTCCTGGTGTGGCGGAAGTGCTGCCCTTTGCCCCGGAAGCACTGCAGACTTCCCTGGCAGGTTCCTTCGCCATCTTGCCAAGTGTGGCGGAAGTAAAGTTCTCCCGGGTTCCAGGAGGCTTAAGGCGCCCACTGGCGGTGGCCACGGGTCCCGAGTTGGAAAGTCTCTCCTCCTCTCCCGTGGTCCTCTCCTGCTCTAGGGCGGTTTTGTCCTCCTGACCCAGAAGCTTTTAATGCCACCTTCCGGTCCTTCTAGGCGTAAGAACCCCAGCTGTCTGTTACAATACATAATGAATAATTTGCAAACTATGTAATATAAACAAAAAGCACAAACTTACCTACAATTAGAAAAGATTAAACAAACTGAATAACCTAATTGACATAAAAAGACAAGTAATGTTTGAAGAACAGCAAGTAAAGCAACCTGCAGTGGTTGAAAGAAATAAATTGAGCCAGAGCAACAAACCTAGTTGAACCATAACATTCATGACCTCAAGATTATGACCAAAACAAAGATTATACAATACAATACAGTACAATTTATTTTTGTATATCCTTAAATCATACAAGAAGTACCGCAATGGGCTTTAACAGTCCCTGCCTCTTGACAGCCCCTCAACCTTGACTCTGTAAGAAGACAAGGAAAAACTCCCCCAAAAAACCCTAGTAGGGAAAAAAAATAGAAGAAACTTTGGGAAAGGCAGTTCAAGGAGAAACCCCTTTCCAGGTAGGTTGGGTGTACAGTGGGTGTCAAAGAGAAGGGGGTCAATACAATACAATACACAGAGCAGAATACAAGTAATCCTCAATACAGTATAACAGTAAAATAAAAATATTAAAAGTACAGAGCAGAATACACTAGATGATTTCACATAATATGATTTAGATTTGTATAGAGTCCAGGAGACCTCAGTCACAAGCTGCCTCCCCCAATTCCATTCCACAGCTGGGATAGCACTGGGCCAGCCAATCCAATGAAAGGACCCCGACAATTCCTGTGACTCCCCCATCAGAGATAAGTTTACCTAAGTCAGGCAAAACCACTTGGCAGTAGGGCAGTGGCACCAAGTGCCATATTTGAGTACTGAGAAGAGAAGCAGAATAGGTGAGGGTTAGTAACAAATGATAACTATCATGTTACTTATGTTTTAGTGACTGACAACAGAGATGCAGTCTGTACAGTTCTTCAGCAGCTCTAGTCAGGGTATGCTAAACTGAAATAGTGAGTCTTCAGCTGGTATTTAAAAGCTGACACTGAAGGGGCATCTCTTATAGTAGCAGACAGACCACTCCACAGTTTAGGGGCCCTGTAACTAAAAGCTCGACCTCCCACTGTTATTTTATTAACCCTTGGAATCATAAGCAGACCAGCATCTTGATATCTTGGACAGAAAATGGCCATTTAAGGCTCTAAATGTTAAAAGGAGGATTTTGAAATCTGCCCTAAACTTAACTGGGCCAGTGCAAGGATTTAAGAACTGGAGTTATATGTTTGTATTTTCTTGTTCTTGTAATAATTCTTGCAGCAGAGCTGCAAAGTTGCTAGATTCACAAAAAGTACAAAACACTGCTTCTATAATTTGAAAGGTGACTGAGGATTGCAGAGGTCATTAGGCAAGATTTTTAGGGTGAACTCAGTTAGGACCTCCCATATAGCATTTACCAGGCATGCCCAATGTGTTAAGTTAACGATTTGTGTGCATTTTCTTTTTTTATTGTTGTTTTGTTAATTTTGCATTATCATTTTTATGTTGTTTCTGTTAGTTCTATTTATTTGTTAATTTGACAAATTGTGTCGTTGTCACTCTATAAATTAGACACATCAATATCTCAGTTTTTGAGGAAAATTACATTAAAAACCTTTAGTGCACACGTGTAGTAGTGCTATTTAGATTTCTCAGTCCCTGACTTTTGGCTTCTCTTTCTTACTACTATTCTTTTCTTTTGGTTTCTGATTAGACAAAAGATTTGTTTGATTCTTGCTTTTGATGTCTGGCTTCCTTAATAGTCTTTGTCCTGAGGCCCCATTTTAAAGCTTGCAAACTACAAAAAATGGTTCAAAATGTGCATATGCAGCTTTCTATGCAAATGTCAGGATTTATTTAAAAAAAAAATTAACAGGGGGATGAGTGTATATTGATGGCAGCTTTGACCTATGCACACTGAACATTTCGGAGATACTGGGCAATGATGACACCCTTGATCAAGTAGGGAAATGCAGTCAAACCAGCTAAATGACATCTTGTACATATAATTCATATCACTGAGCTGTTTTTATAATGTGTGTCAACATGACAAACATATTTTAGGGTCAGCACTGAGCTCCACAATGAATAGATTCTCTGCTCTTTACATGGCTCTTTGAGGTGGCTCACTACCCTTAAAAGGGCTACTCACCTTTTACTGCACTAGTTGGCAAAAAAACATGTAACTTTGCAGGCTTGCCATTTATATAGGTGCCCTGGCCACTAGTGATGTAATGCCAGGTCATACTTGGGTAACTCATCCCTGGCTGATGTAACTTGTCAGTACAGTTACATAGTCTTCCTGTTCATCTCTTCGCAATGGCACACAAACTTGTTGAAACAGCAGCATGGTCTTTTCTCTTGCTTCAGTTATGCAGCTGGTGATGAGGGTATATCAGCAGGTATCATGAGTGCTATGTTGTCAAATGGCACAGCTAAAATGTTGAGTGCTGCGCTGTCATGTGGTGCATCAGAGGTGGTAAACGCTTGTCAGTTGTAAGCAAGGAGGCAAACCTCCTTGCATGGAGATGGTGGGTTTCCTTCACTGAACTGGTGCTGCAAACCGAGTTCCAGGTCTGGATTTCAGCTTTTAGACCCTCTCTTCACCACTGCTTCACAACACCTCTAAGATACAGTACAATTTATTTTACGATACAATTTATTTTTGTATAGCCCAAAATCATGCAAGAAGTGCCGCAATGGGCTTTAACAGGCCCTGCCTCTTGACAGCCACCCAGTCCAGACTCTCTAAGAAGACAAGAAAAAAACTCCCAAAAACCCTTATAGGGAAACAATGGATGAAACCTTGGGAAAGGCAGTTCAAAGAGAGCCCCCTTTCCAGGTAGGTTGGGCGTGTAGTGGGTGTCAAAAAGAAGGGGGTCAATACAATACAATATAATACACAGAACAGAAGATCTGCCTTGTCCTTTGCCTATGCATGTTTACCACCAGCCCTGCTTCTCACAGCTCACTTGGGGTCAGTGGCAGCTCAATTTGCCACAGTTTTCCCCATCTCCACGAGCCTGAAGCTCTGACAGCATCTGCGCACCCTGGCTAGTGGACGTTAGCAGATAGAGAATTGGTGGTGGCGTTGCAGAGGTGTTAGATTACGGATTTGAAATGCAGCTCCTTCAAAGAGCCAAGCAGGTCCATTTTAGGTCTTCGAGGTACTTGGCACTTTGCTAAGTCAGACTGCAGGTGTTCTCTTCCCACTGCTGACACTAAGGTAGCGTCCACAGCAAGTGCCATAGTGGATGGATTCCCTGCTCTCTACATGACACTTTGAGCTGGCCCGCTATACTTAAAAGGCATGCTTGCTTTTTGCTAATTGGAAAAACATGCAACTTTGCAGGCTTGTCGTTTATATTGGCATCCCAGCCACTAGTGATGTAATATCAGCTCATTCTTGGCTAACTCATCCCTATCTGTCAGTGCTGTTACTATATTAAAGCTCAAATATAACAAATATGATGCAGAGCTGTATTTTAATTCCCTTTGTTATGTATTTACACCAAAGATCTTTTTTTTTATTTTAGACTGCCTGTTGTCAATTCTCAGGAATATCTCCAGCTTTTAACCGACAGAGGAAATGTTACATCCTGTTTTCATATCATATGGGTGCATATAACCATAGCATGTTGTTACCAACGTAAAATGGTAATTTGCACCAGTGTCTATTCTCCTAACGTTATTGGCACTCTTTAATGCACTCATATTGCAACAAATCACCTAGTGAGAATGAAGCTTTTGCTGACCATTAAGCAAATACATTCTGTTAGCATTGAAGTCATCTGTGATGCCACATCAGGACAGCTTTGCAATAATGGCGCATTAAAAGGCATCTCCAATTACAGATGCCATTCGTAGATCAAAATCAGAGAGTGTAGATGAGTTTTTTTTAACTCCTCCTGTTACACACACACTCTGCCGGTGAGTTGTGATTTGCTTTGTCACCAGAGATCTATCCTTTTTTTTCAGTGTGGCTGGAGCTCATGACATTTGCCGCAGCAGTAACATGTTGCCATTTATCATATTTGTGCTTGTTGTTGACACCCGCACTTAGGCCATCAAATAAAGGTTCTTTGTGTGCTTCTAATTTAGAGAAGAGTGTTTCTATCTGGCACTACCGGATGTGTCTTGTGGCTGCACTACCAGCCAGTGAAGGTATGCAGCATCATGGGTGCTGTGGTGGATGGCTGTGGCCCTTACCTGGCTGGGACACCCTAATTATGGAAGGATGGGGAGAGAGTATTTTCAAGCCTATTTCTCCCCTGGACAGACAGAGGGTAGTCCCCTTCGTTTCAGGCGGGGCCATGGGTCATGAGCATGGATGTTTTCAGGGCTTTATGTGTGGTGGAAGTGTGGCCAGAAGAAGCTTGTTGCACACCTGGAGTACTTCCAGATGACCTATAAACAGGGGCCAGTTGCCACCACTCAATGGCCAGAGTCAGGAGGAAGATGACAAAGCCTGAGGAGGAGTGAAGGCGAAAGGAATGGCGGCATAAGGGGCTGTGTTAGGCTGTGTGCTTTAGGTACTGTGCTGTGGGGAGCAGGGTGGAACGCTCCCCACTTGTAAATAAGCCATGTGCTGGATGCTAAACCTGTCTCCTGCTTGTCTGTGTCAGGGTTAGGGCGGCTGTACGTGCCCTGGGCTTTCATATTGCACATGTATGAGGTTGATTATCATGCTCTGTATATGGTTGTTTTTGGGTGGAACCGGGCGGGGTCTGAGGTGCATTCACAAATACAAATTTACAAGATGATTGTGATTTATAAATGGTAAATTAGGTAGACATTTTATAAATCTGTTTTTTGACGTATGCGTTCTTTAATACTCAACATTTTATAAAATGAGGCCCCTGGTCACTTTCATTCATTCTGTTTGCCTTTTCTAGTTAAAAGTAAGACAATAACCTAATGGTCTTTAATAATTTGATTGGAATAGGGTAATTTGCATACAGTATATTCCACTGATATCAAATTTAGAAATATAAATACAAATTAGTTATATTGTATTGTATGCATGGAATATTTCAGCCAGCCCTTTCCTGGAAAGCTACGTGGCATACCATAAATACTGTATACTGAATTCATGCAATTTTCTTAACTTAAATTTTTTAGTCCAATGTTACAGTTCTACTTTATCTACTCTCTATATATAAAATCCTAAGCCTAAAAGTGCAACGATTTTATGTGACGTTTTTTGTCACACTTTAAATCGGGCTTATTTTCAAACCTACAAATATATGTTTGATATAATTCTTTTCAGAACTGATCGAATTTTAGTGTGATGTTGTTAGATTTTCAGATTCTTATTCCGTTTTGAAATTATAAACTAAAAAATATCAAGAACTCACGTCCCGCGAGATGAGACTTTGTGCTAAGAGTCTGTGATTTCCGGAGCCGGAAATAAAAGACAAAGAGTAGGACAGATGCTGTACAGACTTTTAAATGTTCGAATTGCCGTGCAAGATGCAGATCACACATCTCAACAGCATCAGCAAACCAGCAGCTGATCAAGCAAAGAGGAGGTAAAAAAAAAACTGTATTTGTTTCCCATTGTATCACAGTTTAAGAGGGGGTTTCGGGAGCAGGAGAGAAGCGAAGTGGATGTGCAGGCTTTCTGGGGGTTAGTGAGCAAAGAATCCAGGGGAGAACCCCCTAGTATTCTATACAGTGTCAAATGAACAGACAAACGACACAAAAACGTTTAGGGTAGCCGTCCCGTATAATGTTGGTTGAGTTTGATTCAAGCAGTTGAGTCCAAAACAGAACCTACTTGTATGAAACAAAATGGAGGTTTTATGGTCAGGCAGGGGCAGTGAGGTCATTGGAGTCGGAACTGGAAATGAGGTCACCGTAAGTGACACCATCATGGCCAGACGGAATTGGTCCGCAGAGGAAAGAGAGAATGGGTTAGTGCACTCCTTCATTTCCTGGTCTGGCATTGAATTACACTCATTTGAGCCCTTTAATTGCCTCCCAAGTGCACGTGTGTGACAACTGATAGAAATTTTTGTTACAATGATCTGATTTCATCCACCCACCAATCACCAACAAGACTGCCATGTCACAACAGAATGTTCAGAAATACGGCTACACACATTCAGTCTATTTAGACATGCTAGTCATTCTAGCTGAATGTTTTTGAACTGTGGCAGGACTCTCGCATTATCACTCATAAAGCAAAGACACATTGTCTTTTTCAAGCACATATCTATACTAGATTCAATTGACCGTCTGAATGAAAAAAGCCTATTGAAATGGGTGAATGAGGCAGATGAGAGCACATCATCCCAGAAGACAGAGACAGTATTATACATGAAAGTTATTGATTGATTTCCAATTTTTACATGAAAGGTCATTCAAGAAGCCCTTTTAAAACAGCAAAGGGGTGATCATTTCCTGAACACAACTGAGCCACATAAGGGCTTGACACTTTAATAAGAGGCATCTGTGAAATGTTGTATGAACCATGAGATGTGGAAAACATTCGTTCATAATCACTGGGGAAAATCTGTCAGCATGTTTTCTTCCTGTAAAACCTTCAGTCTAATAGAAAAGCAAATTGCAACAAAAACCCTTCAATTATTTTAATAGTGTGGTATGATGGTGCAGTAGTTAGCACTCCTGCTTTACAGATAAAGCATCCTAGGTTCAAATTATAACCCAGTTGGCAACAGCATGACGTTTTCTTTTCTTACCTTGTCTGTGTGTTTATGGGGCGGATTCACTGGTTAACCTTACACATTCCAAATATGTGGCAGTTACTTCGATTGGTGGCTCTAACTTGACCTCCCAGGAGGTTGTGTGAATAAACGTGCTGTTCATTGCAATTAAAAACACTCCGACCAAGGTTGATTTCTTCCTTGTTGGCTGATGATGCCAGCACCCCTGAACTGAAACAAGAGTGATTAGTAATGGATGAATGAATTATACTCCCTATTTTCTAGGTTGAAATTAGTTTCTATTTTGATTTTTTTTCCAGAAACATACAGATTTGATTTTCTTAATACAAAATAACTCCTGTCCTATATTACCATCCTTTGCCTCTCTGATCGTATGTAATGTAATTCAATAGACTGAACAAGCTGCAACTCCATCACAGAGCATAATCTCGCACATAACTACACTCATATTCTTGTAGGGATAATTTGGAATTGACAATTAACCTAACTAGCAAAATCCACACAGACAATGAACAGAGTTTAGGGATTTGAAAAATAACACCGGATCCTTGAGCAAACACCTGTAGCCACCATGACACTCCACTATTCTATAGAAAATAAATACGTTCTGGAAGTTTAGCAAGCTCAGGGTTAAACTGACACCCTATTCTGGGTTGGTTCCTGCTTTGCTGTCTGCCTGACCTGGATAAGGAGTAAGAAAATGGTTGGAGGGATGGATGTTTGATAGCATTCTGAAATGTCAGGCACCACCGAACAAGTGGATAATGGCAGCTGTGGATGGTGCTGGTCAAATTTTCCCTAAAGTTCACTTCTGTAACTTATGCATGACCACTGGACGTGAAAAGTGCCCTCATGCTTAGATGTTGTTAAACCTGGCAGCTGCAAGCCCCTGACCACCAGTACTTTCACATTTATAGTACAGTATCCTCAACATAGCTATGATGACGTTCATTTCTAGCACATCTTGTTTTGCCAAATCTATAAAGATAATCTTCCTAGATAGATAGATAGATAGATAGATAGATAGATAGATAGATAGATAGATAGATAGATAGATAGATAGATAGATAGATAGATAGATAGAATGGACATTATTTGACCCCAGGGGGGAATTTGACTTTCTACAGGAACTCTTTAAATAAGTAAATAGGTAGATGAATAATTAAATATATACATATGCACACTTTGGTCTGAACAAAGAAGAAAATTAAAAGGAAAGATAACTTGACTGATTGTCCCAGTCCCAGTAACGTGTTCATTATCCAGGTGTATTGCTGCTGGTATAAAGGAGTCTTAGCAGTGTTTCCTGACACACTTCTGCTGAATAATTCATTGGCTGAAAGTCCACAGTGTTAGTGTGCAGCTTTATTTATAATGTCATTCCGTTTTGTTTCAACTCTGTCCTTTGCTACTACTTAGTAGGATAGTCGTGGCATAGTAGGTATAGTGTCTTGTTCCTAGTGCCAACTGTGTTGTACTGGTGACATATTTAGAGCTGGCCTTCCGCCTTGTTACAAATTCATGACTAGAATGAGCCTTCTAAAAAAAATGGACAGAACTGATGTTTTATTTGGGGGTGTTTGTTATATGGAAAACAGAATGCAATTCATTCACACCATCAAGTTTGTACCACATGTGCAGATCATCTAAAGAAAATGTGTTACTGTAAGAGAGAAAGGCTGGATGTCTTTTTTTGTACTTTATTGGATGACATATAGCGTCTTACACAATGGTGATAGTGAAGCAATTTAAACATTTCAGTACAGATCCACAAGTGTTTTAGTTGGAGTTCGAAACAGAATTGCAAAAGCACAAACGGAATTGTTTACAGTAAGTAGAGCATATGTAGGATATTCAACATATGTAGTTTGAACAGCTGTAGCAGAAAAGTTTTAATTTTTTTTTTTTTTTTTATTTATTTATTTATTAATTTTATTACAATCAATACATAGCAATCAAGTTTTACAAAAAAAAAGAATTATGCTAAGAACAGATCGATCCCCACCCTTGAGAGAGAGAGCAAGCCAAACGGTGTAAAATTTAAGGCTTTTAAAAATACCTAAATCAACAAATTCTCTGTGCTTTATAAAATCATTTCAAAATATTACTGATTAGATCCTGCCATGTTTTGAAAAAGTCTGCACAGATCCTCTAACTGAGTATTTGATTTTTCCAATTTTAAATAATATAACACATCAGTTTCCCACTGACTTAAAGAGGAGAGTTTGGGTTCTTCCAGTTTATCAGAATAAGTCTGCGTGCCAACAGTGTAGTGAATGCAATCACAATTTGTTTGTCTTTCTCCACTTTAAGACCCTCTGGAAGAACCCCAAACACAGCTGTTAATGGGTTAGGAGGGATTGTGAGTCCAAGACTGTCTGAGAGGTAATTAAAAATTTTTGTCCAGAATAATGTTAATTTGGAGCAGGCCCAGAACATGTGACCTAGTGAGGCTGGGGCTTGGTTGCAACGTTCGCAGGTTGGATCATGCCCTGGAAACATTTTGAGAGTTTTAGTCGAGACAGATGTGCTCGATATATAATTTTGAGTTGTATAATTGTATGCTTTGCATATGGAGCTTGAGTGAATTCTCTGCATTGCTACTTTCCACTCCTTTTCTGATATATTAATTGAGAGGTCATTTTCCCAGTGTCCTCTTGGATCTTTGAAAGGAAGGGATTGTAAAAGGATTTTATATATTGTAGAGATGGAGTCTAACTCCTTGAAATTGAGCAATAATTTTTCCAGCGTGGATGAGGGTGCAAGATGAGGAAAATCTGGAAGGTTCTGTTTAACAAAGTTCCTGATTTGAAGATAGTGAAAGAAATTTGTAGCTGGAATGTTAAATTTGGAATGTAATTGTTCATAGGATGCAAAGACGTTGTCTATATAAAGATCTCTAAGCAAGTTAATTCCAAATTTTTCCAGATATTAAAACTGCATATGTTTGTGAGGGTTGAAAGAGGTGGTTCTTTTGCAGGGTGCCACAGAAAGAAGCTTCTCCGTCTTAAAATGCTTTCTACATTGGTTCCAGATTCTAAGTGAGTGGAGCACAATTGGGTTATTAGTGTATTGCCGATAGCGTGTGTTTATTGGAGCACAAAGCAAGGAATACAAAGAAGTACTGCAGGATTTTACTTCTATTGCGGTCCATGCCTGTGTATGTTCTTCTATTTGTGTCCAGGTTCTTATCGACTGTATATTTGCCGCCCAGTAATAAAACTGGAAGTTAGGTAGAGCCATGCCGCTTCTGCCTTTTGTCTTTGTAGGGTCGCTCTTTTGATGCGTGGATGTTTAGAATTCCAAATAAATGAGGTTATTGTTGAATCTAATTGCTTAAAGAACGATTTATTAATGTATATTGGTATGTTTTGAAATAAAAAGGAGCTTAGGAAGAATATTCATCTTAACAGTGTTAATTCTTCCAGCTAGTGTGAGATGAAGGGTTGACCATCTATGCAAGTCTTGTTTAATTTTTTCCATACAGACGACGAAATTTTGTTGATAAAGAGCTTTATGTTTACTTGTGATGTTTACCCCGAGGTATTTAAACTGTTCTGCAATGATAAAAGGAAGGGTGTCTAATCTAATATTATATGCTTGCGAATTCACGGAAAGAGTACACTTTTATTCAGATTAATTCTGAGACCAGAGAGCTTTTGAAATTCTGTGAGTGCTGCTAAGACTGCAGGCACAGAATTTTCTGGGTCCGATATATACAGTACCATGTCATCTGCATATAATGAGATTTTCTGTTCCAGTCCTTCTCTGCTAATCCCCTTTATCTGATCAGTATTTCGACAATGTATTGCCAGTGGTTCAATGGCAATTGCAAACAGCAGTGGTGACAAAGGGCATCCTTGTCTTGTGCCACGTTCTAGTTTAAAGTAGTCTGAGCAAATGTTATTGATGCAAACTGAAGCTTCTGGGTTAGTATACAGTAATTTAATCCATGCACAAATGTTGGGCCAAACCCAAACTTCTCCAAAATAGTAAAAGGTATTTCCATTCAATCATGTCGAATGCTTTTTCTGCATCCAATGATAATAATATTTCTGGGGTGTTTGATTTAGTTGGTGAGTATATTACATTAAACAGGCGTCGAAGATTTGAAGATAAGTGTCGGCCCCTAATAAATCCAGTTTGGTCTTGTGATATTATGAGGGGAGCACTTTCTCCATCCTTCTAGCTATGATTTTAGAGAGTATTTTAACGTCGTTATTCAGAAGTGAAATTGGTCTGTATGATGCACATTGTAATAAGTCCTTATTTTGTTTTGGAAAGACAGTGATTAGTGCTTGGCGAAAGGTTTGTGGAAGAGATTGGTTATCTCTGGCTTCTGTAAATGTTGCTAATAGGAGGGGAGCTAGCTGAGCGGAGAATTTCTTGTAAAACTCTGCAGGGTAGCCATCAGGGCCTGCTGCTTTTCCACCTTGGAGTGACTTTATAGCATCCAGTAATTCTGATAATGACAGAGGTTTATCGAGCTCCTCCACACTAATAGCGTCAATTTGTGGTATCTGTAATTTATCCAGAAATGCATTAGATTGTATATTGTCTTCTTTAAACTCAGTAGTATATAGGGATTTATAGTAGTCTCTAAAAGTGTACATTATATTTTTGTGTTCGATGATTTTATCTCCATTAGTGTTAGTAATTACGAGATTGCGTTGCGCACTTCTTGCTTGTGAATTTGTTGCGCTAAAAGCTTATTAGCTTTCTCTCCATGTTCATAATAATGATGTCTGGATTTGTAAATTAGTTGTTCGGTTTCTTTAGTTGTCAAGAGGTTTAATTCTGAATGTAGAGCCTGCCTCCTCTTATGTAGAGTCTCGCTTGGTAGTCTGGCATGTTCTTCATCTATTTTAGTAATTTCGCTTTTTATCTCTGCTACTTTCTTCGCTTCGGATTTATTTCTGTGGGAAAGATATGAGATAATCTGTCCTCTTAAGAAGGCCTTAAGAGTTTCCCAGAGTATTCCTGCAGAGATCTCAGGGGATGTATTTGTCTCTAGAAAGAATTCAATTTGTTTGGATATAAATTCAGTACAATTCTCGTCAGCTAATAGAAGCGGATTGAGACGCCATCTGCGGGTGAGTGTATGGGGCTTAGTAATTTCAGCTCCAAGATCATCGGAGCATGGTCTGAAATAACAATAGCATCGTATTTACAAGATTTAATCTTAGGCAAGAAGTTATTATCTATAAAGAAGTAATCAATCCTTGAGTAGCAATGATGTACTGGTGAGTAGAAAGAATATGTTCTTGAATTTGGGTTTAAAACCTCCAGGGATCTGATAAGTTGTGATCAGTTATAAACTTTGTAATTATCTTTGCGGTGTTAGTTGCGTTCCCCTGTGGAGGAAGTCTTATCTAAAAGTGGATTTAGAACACAATTAAAGTCCCCAGCCATTATAAGTTTATGAGTGTTCAGATTGGGAATGGATGCAAATAAATTTTGTATAAATTCCTTATCATCAACATTAGGTGCATAAACATTTATCAAAATCATTTTACAGTTAGATAAGTCTCCCATGACCATCACATATCTCCCTTCAGGATCCAATACTACATCTGATGCTACAAATGGTACTGTTCTATGTATGAGAATTCCCACCCCTCTAGTTTTCTTTGTAAAACTAGAATGGAACATTTGGCCAGTCCAGTCTTTTTGCTGCGGAACTGATCCTTACTTAGTAAGTGGGTTTCCTGTAAAAATACTATTTTAGCATTTAGACCTGTTAGGTGAGAAAGTACTTTCTTTCTCTTTAATTCGTGATTCAGGCCTTTAACATTCCAGCTTACGAAGTTAACTGTCCCATCATGGAGACACTGATTCTGAGTTTTTGGTGTCATATTATAGTCTTAACTGGAAGTGAAATAGTTTAGGTCTTAATTTCCTATTCCCCCAAGAGTTGTTGCCATGCAGCTTATTATTACGTTGATAGTTATAATTATAAAGATTGAGATGATAGATTAGGTATAGATCAAGCCTGCTCTCTTTCTCTTCCCCCCTTAACCCCCACCCTCCCTTTTTGCCTCCCCAGGTGAGGCTAAAACCCACTTCATGCAGTCCCAGTCCTCTGACATACCCAGAGACAGAGCACGTCCAAAGCACATCAAGCCCCCATGCAGTGGCGCTTTAAGGTTAAAAGATAGAGATATCTGTTACCAATATAGTCTTTAAAAGAGGAAAAAAAAAAAAAAAGAAAAGAATTTTGCACTTAATATACATATATATATATATATACATATACACATATACATATATATATATATACATACATACATACATATAATCTTCATCAATTTTAGTGCATTAAGATGATATCCCCAGATAATAAACCCAGGTGATGGTGTTAAAGATGTGTCCAAAACAAGCATAACAAGTCTTAATGCAGTAATAGCAGTTTTAATTTTTTTGTTTGGTTTTAACGGGCTTGAACTTGACAATGGCCTATCTGCTATGATAAAACTTTTTTTGATCTTTTCTCCATATCAGTTAGTTTATTATGAGTTTTTGTTTAATATTCTAATTACTCTCTTTTAAGGCTCTGGCCACACTTTCCCTCTCTGTCTGTGACTCTGCACCCCATATAATTTCCTACATCTTCAGCATCAATAATTACTGGCAGAAAGAAATCATAAATAACCCAATTCAGAGTCAATCCTTTAAGATCATTTGAGATCATAAAAATATTTTGCTACCAGACTACAGTGCCATCCTAGCAGAACCTAGTCCTGCAAATGGAAGTCCAAGGCTACCACAGGGTCATTTGTTAAATGAATTCCATAAACTCCAGTCAGTGTGTAAGTCCTATTACTTTGTAGTTTGTCTATTTTTTTTAATTGATTATAGATTTCAAGGTGTAGAGAGCCTGATACTTTGTGATTAAGGACACAAACCAAGTACATGACCAAGGACACCAGACATGTGTACATCTGAAATTTCTTTATTATTGTAAATTCTTTTAATGAGCCTATCATAAAGTCAAGTCAAGTCAAATAACCTTTATTGTCATTTGAACCACATACAATTAAGCAATACACAGTGAAACGAAATAATGGTCCTCCAGAACCACAGTGCTACCTAGAAATTATGTGAATTTCCCCTTGGGATTAATAAAGTATCTATCTATCTATCTATCTATCTATCTATCTATCTATCTATCTATCTATCTATCTATCTATCTATCTATCTATCTATCTAGAACACAAAACTACAAAAAAAAAAAACTAACAACGTAAAGTGCAAGCATGTGCAAACAGCACAAGACAGTGCAAAGACAAACAGTGATACAAGCGAGAAAGTGCAGCGCAGACCAATACACATTTATGATATCTAAGTGTGCAAAAAATGTTGCAGGTTATACCAAATATGACAATATCATAATAGAAAGAACAGATGTAAACATGACACTGGAAATCTAAATAATGTAACAGTATAATAATAAATATAGTAAATATAATACTAAGTATAAAGACATGACCTAGTTGAGGTGAAAGGTGTGTTATCAATATAGTCTTTTAGAGTTTAGGAGTCTGATGGCTTCAGGGAACAAACTATTACACATTCTGGTAGTGAAGGTACCTTTTTCCAAATGGCAGGAGGGTAAATAGTTTATGTGAAGGGTGCATCAGATCCTTCTCAATGCTGGTAGCTTTGTGGATGCATCATGTGGTGTACATTATCCATGATAGAATAAAGAGTGACTCCTATGATCTTCTCAGCTGTCCTCATTATCTGCTGCAGATTCTTGCTATCCAGGATGATGCAATTCCCAAACCAGTGATGCGGCTGCTCAGGCTGCTCTCAACAGTCCTCTTTGAGAAGGTAGTGAGGATGAGTGCTGGAAGATGAACTTCCCTCAGTCTTTTCAGGAAGTAATAACATGGACCCAAAATTTTGATGTTTGATTCATCCAAGCCACTTAGTTATCACTTTTACCTTATGGCACGGTGCTCCATCATTCTGGAAAAGGCATTGGAGGATGTGTTGGTAGCCTTCTTTATTCATTGCTGTGTTCTTAGGAAAAATTGTGAGTGAGCCTACTCACAAGGCTGAGAAGCAACCCCACACATAAATGGTCTCAGGATGCTTTACTGTTGGCATGACACAGGACTGATGGTAGCGCTCTCCTTTTCTTCTCTGCATCTTTTTTCCGGATGCAACAAACAATTGGAAAGGGGAGTCATCAGAGAAAATATCTTTACCCCAGTTGTCCGCCGTCCAATCCATGTACCTTTTGTAGAATATCAATCTGTCCCTGATGTTTTTCTTTGATGCCCTTCTTGACACCATACCATCCTCCAAAAGTCTCCACCTTCCTCACTGTCCATGCAGATGCACTCACACCTGCCTGCTGCCATTCCTGAGCAAGCTCTACACTGGTGTGCCCCGATCTCTCAGCTGAATCAACTTTAGGAAACGGTCCTGGCACATGCTGGACTTTCTTGGGTGCCCTGAAGCCTTCTTCACAACATCAGTGGAAGTGGGTTTTTTGGGATTAAGTTAATTTTCATGGCAAAGAGGGACTTTGCAATTAAATGCAGTTCATCTGATCAATCTTCATAACATTATGGAGTATATGTAAAACTGTCATTATAAAAATGGAGTCAGCAAACTTTGTGAAAATTAATATTTGTGTCATTCTCAAAACCTTTGGACACGACTGTACAACAGCTGGTTTGCTTCCTCTCTTGGTAGGAAGTGGAGCTAATAAATCTGGAGAAACTTCAGAGTAGACTTGATGACTCGGTACAAATACTTCTAGGCCAATAATATCGTGCTATAATTACAAATACAGCATTTCACCTCTGGCTACACAATAAATAGCTGGAGAGAGCCATCTGGTCCATCATATTCAGTTCTTTGCAACAGAGCATTTTATCAGAATAGGCAGCCTTAGAAATAGATGGCCAAAAAGAATGGACAGACAGATCATTTGATAGGTGGATGAGTTGAAAAAAATGCAAAAATTCTTTTAAAGGCATAATAAATGAGAAAAATAGATAGATAGATAGATAGATAGATAGATAGATAGATAGATAGATAGATAGATAGATAGATAGATAGATAGATTTTATTGATTTCCAAAGGGAAATTCCTTACTTTATCGCTTAAACAATTAGCAATCTAATAAATTGGTTTTGTTGCCATTACAAAAACAGTTTGTGTATATGTTTATTGCAAGACTTTACAAAATAGCTTCACTGTTTACTTATCTGTAAAGAATAAAAATGTTCCAGATATTTACTGTATGAGTGTTTATGGATAATCCCTATGAGCTCTGTGCGTAAATTTAATTTGAACTCCTTTTCTTTTCTCTTCTCTTTGCAGTTCATCGCTTTTGCCTCCTTATTTTTCATCCTCGTCTCCATCACAACATTTTGCCTGGAAACCCATGAGGCTTTCAACACCGTGATCAACAAAACTGAACTAATAAGGAACGGGAGCATCATGGAAATGAGTACACAGTTTGAGATTGAGACTGATCCAGTGTTAACGTACATCGAGGGAGTCTGCGTATTGTGGTTTACATTTGAATTTCTTGTGCGTATCATATTCTGCCCTGACAAGCTTGAATTTGTCAAAAACCTCCTGAATATCATTGACTTTGTGGCAATCTTGCCGTTTTATTTGGAAGTAGGGCTGAGTGGACTTTCCTCCAAAGCTGCTAAAGATGTATTGGGCTTCCTCAGGGTGGTAAGGTTTGTCAGAATTTTGAGAATTTTCAAGCTAACCCGCCATTTTGTGGGCCTCCGAGTCCTTGGGCACACTCTTCGAGCTAGTACTAATGAATTTTTGCTGCTTATCATATTTTTGGCTCTGGGAGTTTTAATATTTGCCACCATGATCTATTATGCTGAAAGAATAGGAGCAAGCCCAAGTGATCCAACTGCCAGCCACCATACTCAGTTCAAAAATATCCCCATTGGATTCTGGTGGGCAGTTGTGACCATGACCACCTTAGGATATGGTGATATGTACCCTAAGACCTGGTCAGGAATGGTAGTAGGGGCGCTCTGTGCATTGGCTGGAGTGCTCACAATAGCCATGCCCGTTCCTGTCATCGTGAATAACTTTGGAATGTACTATTCGCTAGCCATGGCAAAACAAAAGCTTCCACGTAAGAGGAAGAAGCACATCCCTCAAGCTCCTCAGGGTGGATCTCCCACCTACTGCAAGATGGACCTGAACATGGCTTGCAATAGTACCCAAAGTGACATTTGTCATAGCAAAGAACACAGGCTGCTGGAACACAACCGATCAGGTAGGGGAGCATGCGTAACTGCCCAGCACATGATGAATATATAGACCTACCTCATACTTTAGAATCAAACTAAAGTGCTGTTTTTTGCTCAGACACCTGATTGCAAATACCCAGATCCAGAAAAACAGCATGATCATTCCCTGGTTACCTTAGAAATCAGATGAATGCAAGTGTATTCTCTCAGCGTTTTCAGTAGTAGAAGAGCAATGCACCAATGCTGCCTAGATGCAGGTAATTAAAAACGGATTAGCGCTCATTCTGGGTGAAGTGAAGGTTATCATTCAGCCGAATCACCAGTCCTCGTCAGTGTTCTATAGCAGAGGTTCCCCAGGCAGGCAGCTTCTGCTGTCATGTATTATTTATTGTCTTTGTATTCTAAAAGAAGTTGTCTATATATTCCCGTTCCATTGTGTTTTTCATTTTTTTTTTGGTCAAGGAGTGCATGTTGCCCTCTTGTATGCTATGCTTGATGCAGTGCTTGGCTTGCGTGGGCCTTGCTTCATGTGTTGTTACAGTAAATGTTTCATTGTGCTGTGTTGTTCTACATATAACATGAAATAGATTCAGAATGTGTGTATGTTTGTGTCTGTGTATTTTTGTGTGGGATTATTTTTTCAGGGTGTAAATATATATATATATATATATATATATATATATATATATATATATATATAAATAAAATATGCAGTATATTCTTGTTTCTAATCACAAAGGGGTCAACTCTACTCATCACCAATCACAGCAGAATAGACCTGCAAATTTAGCAGAATTTTCAAAAAAGCATAAAAAAACTGTGAAATGTAGAGCAGTAATTAATGTTTTCTTGAGCAATAATTAGTTATTACATTAAATGATGAGTCATTTTTTGGGAAATAATTGATTGGTCAACATTAGGAACGGGTTCAACTCCATTGTAGCTGATTTGCAGGATCTCACTTTTTTCTGTCAAATGAATGTATGGCTGATCAAGTTGGGGTTTCCCTGTTCATATTTTGCTTTAAAAAGGAAGCCAGCACATTTCAAAACATATCAGTGGCATGATTGTGCACTGAAAAGGCCATTAGCACACCTTCAGTTGAACTGAGTGATATTCTCCTTCAACATTTTAATGTGTGGTAAGTGGAGAACAAGTTTCAAAACACACAATCTAGATGAAAGCGGTCACAAAAACAAAAGGTTCCAAAAGATAATATGTGTATACGATTTGCTGATGTTGTATTTAAAGTTTAAAACTGAGCGTTGCTTTATTGAGACGTCAAACTGATTCTGCACTTTACTTGCTGCAATAATCACATAATTAGATCCTAGAAGCTTTGAGTTAGATTTTTGATGTTTCTTCAGGTTACTGAACTCATTCATCGTGGTTGTTATCTATGTTACTTTAAAATGTCACTACGGACCTTATTATAATTTTAACGGAAACAGAGGACAACTCATATGTCGTATAAAAACCATGCCAAGCAGCTTCAGTCAGCAGTCTGGAAAGAAGTAAGTGGATAGCAGGCTGTTGCAGGATACCAAGGATAGCAAGTTGTTGCTGTAGTAAATTCCTAAGTTTTAAACAGGGCATCACTGGTGGAATCTTTTTGTAGCTACATCCTCACAATTACAGACAGAATAGTACACTTGATGTTTGTGCTGAATTCCTGTTTAGCTGTGCCTCTTGAGGGTCGAAAGTCTTTTTCTAGTCCAGTGTGGCTATTAATATTTTTTCTACACGGCAGGTTAATATAAAATTACTTATTTAATTGATTAATTGATTGCCTGATCTCAATAAATCCATACATACATTCTTTCTTTGGTTACTCCTAGTTCTTCGCACATCCCAAAAATATGTAGTTTTGATTGATTGATTGTAAACAGTTCAATTGAAAACAGTTCAACAGTTCAATTGAACTGGCATGAATGAGTGCAGGTACTGTACGTATGTATCTGAGTAAGGTTTCTAATATTTAGATAAGTATTCTTCTTATGCTTTTGCCATGTCGTAAGGACATATATATATACTAGCCATCCCCCGTGTAGTAGTGAAACAGGACAAACTTTAAAAATCAATAAACAAAAAGGTTTTGCTACCTAAGCGGAGGCAAGGTGCACTCTAAAACACATAGGTAGACTGACTCCCTACTCCTGAATTCACACTTCCCCCTCTCCTCGGCCTGCAGCCTCTGTCTCAAATTATCATGAATATTTTGCTCCTGATAGCGAACTATGATTCTTAGCATGATGAGAGAAGTTGCAAAATCAATCGGAATGTTCAAGCAAATTCTAGAAAAAACCTGACCTAAATCCGTAGTAGTTCTCTCATGAAAAGCAGACAGGCATACAGACAGACAAATTTTGGATTTTACCTATATCTCTCTATTATAATAGGAAATCTTGAGACAAGACTTTTTTCCAAGTCCCGCGAGACGCGCTAACAAATGGAAATTATTACTCGGTGAAATAACGGAACAGCAAAATCAGATTGAATATATGGACATAGCAGGTGATATGACAGAAATATGTAGATATCGTTCGGCTTTAAAGTTTAAGTTGGAGACTTGTAGATCATCTACTTTGTGTTTCCATCAGGGAAAAGTAGTGTTTCTTCCCAATGAAAAGGCGTATCCACGAGAATTAAAAGATTTGTTGTCTGGTGAAAGTGAAATCCACAAACACTACAGGCAAAATATTCAAATCTACAATAATCTGTTCGCATTCACAACAATCAGTGCTCAAAACTTAGATTAACACAATTCAGGACCATACACAATGAGAATCTGTGGTCCCGGAACAATTAAAGCTACTACAAATGTAATTTCAAAGAAACCACAATTCTGTCAGTTTTATATTTATGATCACAGAGAAGCAATGCAACATAGAATTGAAAGAGTTAAACGATCAGATGTATTAGAAATTCTACAGCCAATAATGGATACAAATCCATACGTCCAGAAGTATCGCACTTTATACGAAATTTATCTGCAAAACATGGACAAAGAAGTTCCCTTGGATTTCTATATGAATCCGAAAGATCATGGTTGCATTTATATTAAACCAACATGTGACGAATTGTCAGTGATAATAGTTGGGAAAGATGAAGACATCAAAGACAGAAGTTTAAAAAGTATTTGCGTGTTGATTTCAAAGCCAAACAGAACGAAAACGCATAACTCAACAAATACCTCTAAAACATGAAACAATTTTATTTCAATTTATTATGTTTTATTATTTTTAACTATGGTTAATTACTCGCTGTAACGTAAAATAGTTAGTTCTATTATGCATAGGTAACAGTTCCCATTGAAAAATAACAATCTGTTAAAATTGTACATCCGCTTACCCATACGCGAGCAGCAGAGACGCGAAGTGGCTAGCGCGTATCGCTTGCACAGGGGTCGTTATATAATATAACAAAATTATGTCTTTTTAGCATTAATGCTGATCCAGAACTTTAACATTAAACATTAACACAGTGTGCACTCTATATAGCTGGAAAATCGCCTTCCAGCCCTAGTCACATCACAAATCAACCCCAAACTGCTTAGTTTATACTAAATAAGAGCTGGTTCATGTCTGGTGACCTTTTCAGTGACCCTTAATTATCAAACATATTAGTATTGCTTACAGAGATCATTAATTGTCTTATCAGTAAAAGCCTATCCTTAAACTCTAACTCCTTTAACCAAAACAGGACATAAGTTACGTCACCTTCACATAACACTTATGAGAGCCTGTGGAAATATTTTATGGGTATGATATATTTGATAAGTACCTTTAAAGATACAGATTTGGTTGAAACTTAAACAAATGAAACTATTTAACATTCATGAAGCCCAGTTCATTACTTATTGTTAAACAACAAAAAACACTTTGCTAGCGACAGGTTTTAAAGTTAATAAAGCAGAATACATATGATGAATACAGACATATTTCTACATAAATACAATACAAATTGAAAATATATTTTTCCACAGCTGGTATATCTAAACTGGCTCAGAGTTAATGAAAGTGGATGCATGTGTTTCTTTTGGTGAATAGGCATTCCACTCAGGCTTGATATTTCAGAAGATGAATTGATTGAAAGTCTGATATGAGGCGCTTTTAGAACTACCGCCTCAAATTCCCAGAACCTTACTCGAATTACAGCTTGGTCACTTTCTATGAGCAGTTTTCCTGATTTTCCATTTGTACAAAGATTTTCTGTTGGTACTCTGGTATGCTCCCAAATTCAAAAGATGTTTGTCTTAAGTTGATTGACGACTATGAATAATTCTGTTTTATTGCGTTGTAAGATTGCTTATGTCATGCACCTAACATGAAAGGTAGCAAATGACCTCTAAAGTTCTTTTCTTAATGGGAGATAGGAAGAAATATGAATATATTTACTGATTAGATAAAGAATGAAAGCATATTGATTATTTATACAAGTCCAGATTTAATTACACATGGATGTATAGGCAATGCCAAAAGACTGAATGAATACATTCAGGAATAGTCATTTCTTCCACAGCTAATACTGAGAACTGTCGGGTCTCATAGTTAAATGTAAATCAATACCTTCAATAAATGTGATTTTGCTAAATTTAATTCTTTGAAACCCAAAGTAATGAATTACGTTCCTACCCATGTGCTTATATGTATACCCTGTTATAAGATTGAGTCTCCAGACATTATAAAGGTTTGGGGCAGCCACCCGTATATTATTTCCCAGCTGAAAAAGTTTTTGATGTCCAAAACAGAACTGATTATTTGGAGGTAAGATGGTTGTTTTAAGGGCTGGGAAAGGAAATGATGTCACCTAGTCCGGAACCGGAAGTGACGCCATCAGAGGTGCTGGAAGTGACGCCATCAGAGGTGTCTGAACCTGGTAAAATTTCCTGGGGATGGTCTGCAAGAAACTGAGAGAGACAGTCAGCACACTCTGCCACTTCCTGGTCTGGTGTAGTATTACAGTTCCCCAGGCCCTTTAGCTGTCTCCTAAACGCACGTCTGTGACAACCCATATACAGTATATACTGTTTATAGATATTTCTGTGACACAATCTGTTACCAATCAAGTGATGTGCATTTTATTTACTTAATCTGTTATGCTATTTAAATTTTTTTGTATAACAAAGATGAACATTTCTTAGCATATTATTTACTTCTAACAGATGGAAGTGCTGTCTTTAAAAACCTAATAATAGCACAACGCGATAAAGGATTTAGCAAACAGTAGAGCAAGTATACCAACAGTACTCATAAACACATTCCTAAAAGCATATATAAACATCTGTTGACTTCTTAATTTTGTAAAATTTATTTTTCACTACACTTATGTGATATGGGTAGCACAATGAAGCAAATACAAAATGAACAGTAAATCTGGAGAAAATAAGAAGCCCCTTCTATCTACTGTTCTTTGCTGTCAGGCAGGGGTGACTGTCTTCTCCATCAAAACTTGATTTCTCCTCAATGGCTTCTTCCATTTCCAGACTAGCTACGGTATCTGACTACCAGAGAGACACTAGCTCATTTGCCAGGTGAGCTTTCTTGCGTCTACTGCAGTGTGCTCCATTTTTATTGGTGTCTTGAAAATTTGTAAATGTTTGGGTGAGGCAACAACACAAATCCCTCAGGCAGCACTTTGGTCAAGGTAGCGTTTTCATACTTGAGTATTTCTTTTTACATTATGTATCAATAATTCAAAAAAAGACACTTATGTATGAACCATAACAGTTACATATATATCAAGTGCCTAATTTATCAACTGCATTTAAAAATTGTAAGCAATGTTTTCATTTTAAAATAATCAAACGCACACACACACCAGAGTACCTGAAGAGAAGCCCATACAGTGACCGAGCACACATTCATGTAGTCTTCTGGAGCTGGCATCTGCTGAAACCTATTATAATTCATGGTTTTCAAAAACACATTTTCATTTTCTATAACTTTTTTCCTTATTCTGATTATTTTTCTTATGTTTCTTAAAAATTGCTTTTTGAGATGTTACTGTATGTTGATGCCATTTTGTGAGGTGTTTTTGTTGTGGGCACCAGTATTTCCTGGTTTAGTTTCATGGAGTCAGCAATGTTGTAGATCATTAATTACTCAGTTGCTACCATGACTACTATCACCATGGTGATATCATGAAATCATCACACTGACATTATTTAAATGTCCTGGCATTGGGAAAAAAACGAGCAGACCAGTTATAGGGACCAGGAAGATACATCAGTAGACAGGCAAGAATCGAAACTGGAAAGACAAAAGACTAGGCAACAAAACTGAAGGATAAGACAAACTTGTAATATAAGAAAGAAAACAAAGCAGGGTCAAAAACGGAAAACAAACACGAAAGTGTTTCTAGCACAAAGGTTTCTTTAGAAAGCCACAAAGTTGCATAGAAACTTTTTCAAGTGAAAGCTATTTATACGATCGTCAAAACTAACGTGACCCTAGCAACCACCTAGCAAACAGGTTCCAAAATGGCGACCTCTAAATAAAAACAAATAAATACTGTGTTGCAGTATTATTAAATACCAACATATAAGAGTTAATAACTTTCAAAATACAACATATACAATTGAAATTCTAGACATAAAAGATTCCTGCCAACAAATAATGGTATTGCAGTATTAATCCTGTTCAAGTTCATTTGAGGTCTGTTCTGTTTATCCTTCCCAGGAAAATTGAATGATAAACGTGACTCATGACAATAAGATTGTGGCACAGTAACAACAATGCCCAAGCTTTAGTTAACAATTAAAACAAAAAGAATTTTAATGTGAACACATTGATTAGTTTGTGTTGCAAAGGTTCTTTGTTCATAATTGTTTGCTCCTTTTTGGATTTTTTGTTTAGTTTATTATTTAGTCATAATGGTTCTTGGGAATCTGAATCCATTACTGAAATACGTTCTTTTTTGCTACGCCTCCAAGGCTAGATATAGCTGATCATTTTTTGGCATCTTTTCTTGATGACATTTTTTTTATTTCAGTCCACCATCATTTTGTGGCAGTATTGCTTCAACATTACTATGGAAACGACCTGGAAGTGCTACACATGACATATCCAGGTCAAAGTTATAAAGTTTGAGCTTTGCACATCCTCATTATCTGTATTTAATGGATTGTCCCTGAAATAATTTGCTTTAGTTTTTCTCTTTTCAGTATTAGAATTTTTGTCTACGTTTCTGTGACTTTGAAACAGTATTTAGTTTTGGTTTGATGAAAGATTGGACTGATTTTCTGGTTTTGACCTTGCCATGTTTATGGACTGACATTTGATTGCCTGGTCCTCGTTTCCAATCTTGTTTTCGATATTCTTTTGCACAGCATTTAGGTAAAAGGTTCATTAGTTAGGACTTTAGGTATCCAACTACTTTTTCAACTTAGACAATTGATATTCTTATATTTCTCGTTGCATTGACTCAGTCTGCTTCCTGGCTATTCTCTCATTTAGTCCCAGAAAATACATTTAACTCATCTCCTGATCACAAAATAATCAATTCTTTCTTTGGGACTGACCACCCTTTTTATTTTGGTGATAATAAACCAACATGCTATACCAACATATAAATACAGTAAGTTAAATAAACCCCAAAATATCATTTGATAAAAACACAAACACAATGCACTTGTTACATTCAAATATATGAATACGTAAGTGGACTCAAGGTAAACTTTGCATGGTATGCCGCAAAGACAACTCCTGTGACCATGTGAATGATGTCTGCTGTATAAAAGCCTGTCAATGGTCAGTTTAGTGTATTTGTCATGAATATGATGCACAATATAATTTCTAAGACGGTTATAATTTAGTGGTGGATAGCTGACGGGAGGTGGAATGGTGCACCACATGGAATGAACAATTTCCAATTGTAATACTGCATCACAAAAGCTGTGCATCTGCTGTACCCTTCTTGGAAGTTACCTTTAGAAAGCAGGGTAAAGGCCGTAGTTAAAATTATAACAAAATTTTGTTTCTTCCAATACGTCATTTCCATGCATTCTCTAACAATTTTCATTGTCACAATTGTTGTCTTTGCTGTGCCGTATACAAAGTTTGGTTTATTTCTGACTCTACCTCGTATATGTGTATTTGAATGTACATGTTGCATGGGTTTTTGTGTTTTATTAAATGTTGTGTTGTGGTATATTTTAACTATATGTGTGAAAGTGTTCAGTGCTCAAAGCTTTTCAATGGAAAGTTCGCTGTGCATAGAAAAGTGAATTGAATTCTACTTATTTATTATTATTATTACTATTTTTCTAATCTAACAGGAAGCCATGGCAGTGCAAAAATGAAAATCAGTGCGGATGGTCCATATAAACTTCCACCCTTTTTTAAAATTTCATCAATCATCACTCTTGCCAAGCCACTACCATATCCGTGAGAATCTGGCTTCCTACAACTTCTGCTTATTCCCTAAAGTCAAGGAAAATGTGCATCAGCAAAAAGAATGTCACAAGGAAGTCATCATACAAATCATCTATCTAACATATTGGATGTACTTTGCATATTTATGATGTTAAATGTACATTTCTATTTTTCATTTTATGAATCCCGGATCTTAAGAACTCCTAATGGTCAAAGTCCATAAGAACATAAGACATTTGACAAACGAGAGGAGACCATTTAGTTCATCAAGCCCATTTGTTTAGCTAATAGCTAAGCAATTTCAATATCTCATCCAGATTCTTCTTAAAAGTTGTCAAGGTTTCTTTACTGAGGTGTAGTGGTTAGTGCCACACCCTCACAGCTCCAAAAGGCCATTTTGAATCTTGCAGCAGTCACTGCATGACTTTTGCTCAGTTAATTCAGATTTTCTTCCGATATCACAAAGACATGGAGGTTAAGATAATTGGTCAAGTATGAGAAAGCGTGGGGATGCCCGTGAGTACTCCCTTTGGTGGCTTGGTGTCCCCTCAAGGACTGGTACTTGTCTTATGTCTGTTGCTGCTAGAATTGGTTCTGGCTCTCCATGAATATGAATTGGAATTTCCAGGTTTAGGAAACTTGTGGATGGATGGATGAATATAACTATATACAAACTAAGACCAGTTAGTAAAGGATGACTGAAAAAGAAGACTCTAGACTGCAAAGATCCCAGAGAAGACAAACTTTGGTTTTGTTTGTGGTTGGTACGAAAGGTACATCCTTATCAACAATGTGTTCTGTACAATAAATAAATTCTGCAGTACAAGTCATACATTCGTGCATTTTTGCATTTGACAGTTTATGGTTGTGGTGTTTCTAGCTTTGTGTGAAAAGTAGGGGTCAATGTGGAGGGGGTGTCACCAATAATTATTCACATATAAATGGGTATGTGTGTGCACACTGACTACAATGGCCCAGTTTTTCACACATATCCAGTATACTATATATAATATATATAAAAGTGATAGAGAGAGCCATTGGGGAGCACGTGGATTCCGAATGAAATCTTTCAAAACAGGTCTTTATAATATTTGTAATGTGTCAGTGACCACTTCTCTTTTGCATGAATTCTCTCCATACTGGATTCTGCCTTATGGGTAGTCTGGCACAAGCCCTCTCTGAGTTTGTTGCTCTTGCAGAAGTGTAGGTAATCAATAATTCACTTCCGTTCATTCATTTTTATATCCTTTGTTGGGTGTTTAACCAGAAGGAGTGGTCCCTCTACTCTCTGCTCCACTTCTTTGGTTGTGCAATGTTAGGCTTACACAGGTTGTCTTCTAAGTGATTATCCAGGTCTATGTACTTCTGGTACTTTTCAGCAAGGAGAGGGGTACGAGCCTTGAGGTATCCGAATATTTCTGATATACACTTTAAAAACACACAAATATTTATATAGTATATGACCAAAGGTATGTAGACACTGCCCCAAATGAGTTCAGGTGTTTCAGTCACACACATTGTTAACAGGTGCATAAAGATATAGGCACATAATCTTTATTGACAAACATTGGCAGTAGAAATGATCATACTGATCTTACCTGGCTACTGGCACTATCATAAGACGTTACCTTTGCCACAAGTCAGTATATGAAATTTGTACGCTGCTACATCTGAGCTGGCCATCATTGAATGCTATTATTATGAAGAGGAAGAATCTAGGAGCCACAAAGTGGTAGACCATACAAACTCACAAAGCAGGGCTGTCGAGTATATAAAAAATCACCTATTTCCTGTTAAAGCACTCACAACAGAGTTCCAAACTGCCTCTAGATGTAACATCAGCACACAAATTATGCATCAGGAGCTTCAGAAAATGGGTTAACATGATTGAGCATCAGCACACAACCTTTAGATCACTATGTGCTACGTCAAGTGTTGGCTGGAGTGGTGTAAAGCAAGCTGTTATTGAATTCTGCAGTAGTGAAAAACATGCTCTCTGCTATGATGAAGTCTGGCAGTCTGATGGATGAATTTTGGATAGTGGATACCAGGAGAATGCTGCCTTTCTGACTCCATAGTGCCTACTGTGAAGTTTGATAGAGGAGGAATAATGAGCTGGGCCTGTTTTTCAGGGTTTAGGCTAGGCTCCTTGGTTCCAGTGAAAAGTTAGTGTTAATACTACAACAATCAAAGACATTGTAGAAAATTGTGTGCAAGTTGTGACAACAGTTGGGGGGAAGGCTTATTTCTGTTCCAGCATGACTGTACACAAAATCACATTCATAAAAACATGGAAGAATTAATGTGGCCTACACAGAGCCCTGATCACAACCCTAGTGAACACCTTTCAGATGAACTGGAATGCTGATTGTGAGGCAGGTCTTCTCATCAAAGATCAGTATGTGACCTTACACATGCTCTAAATGGACATAAATTCCCAGAGATACACTCCAAATTATTGTGGAAATGTTTCCCAGAAGAGTGGAGGCTGCTGTACCCACAAAAAGGGAGCTAAATGCTTAATAATGCCAATGGGTTTGAAACTGGTTGTCCAACAAGCTCAACTATGTGTGATGCACAGGTCTTCACAAAGTTTTGGTCATATTGTGTATATTAATGGGTTTAAAAAGATCTATATATATATTTGTCACAATTTTTCACACTGATAAGCATTGTTTTGATGTGGTGATTTGAGCTGCACACTCTCAACTCCAAACACTTGCATTAATTTATGGTGCATCAAATCCTTTGTACTTTGCCACATGTTTGTGGTTTTTAACAAAACAAAGAAACAAATGTGTTATATATAATACATTTTTAACAGTGAATATATCCCAAAGAGGTTTACGAATATTGAATACAACTGGAGCATAAGCAGGATAAGCGACACCCACGTACTGTGGGGTCAAAGAGATGGAGGCTGAATTAGTTATACTATGGTTTAAATCAAAATGCCTAGCAATTAATTAATTTATCAGTCTTTATTTTATATGGTGAGAAAGAACAAACAAAGTAGTTTGAGGTGGTGGCACCACTGAAACCTGGAACAAAGATTACCAGAAACAAGTTCTTTATCAATATGAACGACTTATTACATAAAAAACAAGGGAGGAATAATTACAATAAGAGTATAAAGGAACAAAAAACTAAAGAGAAAATATATCCCGGTGGTCTTGCTGTGTTGAACTATACTGGTTCAAAACTGTATCAGGAACTTGACGTGGCTACTCTGCTTGCCCATCCATCTGAAATACTCAAATCTCCCTTCTGCTGCAAAGAAATACTTTAAAAAAGAAGCACTAAAAATTGGCTAAAATACAGAGCAATTCTCATTTTCTTTCTCTATTTTGTTGGCTCTGGTTTTGGTCAGAAACCATAGACCAACTGTCATAAAACTCCTTCCACACATATAGGTGTTCCCAGAATTTATTACTAAATGGCCAGGTGTAAACAAAGACTAGACATGAATTCACAAATTCTACAATTGCTAGAAATTCTCTGGATTTACAAATCTATGAACAAACCCAGAAAACTGGAGGTGACAGCACACAGCTCTTCACAGTGTCCTTATTTATATAGTGAAGCTGTTCACCATAAACCATAGTGGAGCAGCAACAAATGAAAGTCTGCTTGATCTTTTCCTGGATTCATTTTTTGGGAACTATAAACTGAGGGGATTTTGAAATATAAAAAATTCTCTCCTTCCCAGCTTGAGAATAAATTGTTAAACCCACTTACCGATATAGCCATGTAGCTCCTTCACAGATGTCATTTGTTGTCAGCAGAGGGGATAATCCATTCCTGCTGCCGTGAAGTTGTAGCGATCAAGGCTTGTGGTACTCAGTCTAGTGGAGCTTTCTGGAAAATTCAAAATAATACAACAGAAGTTGTTGCTGAGTCTAATTTGACTTTACCTATTTTCACCAAATGATAAGGTTGTTCATTTCTCAAATGGGTCTGTGATTTAAGTGTATCATATCAAATAATAATAAATAATTCCAAATCACTGCTAGAACACTGAAGTGAACAGAATCAAATGAACGTTTTTTCCATTCAATACATTTGCTAGAAATCAGTCTTGGTGTTTCAGCCATAGATGTATCACTAGTGACCTACAAAATAAAAAATACCACACCATTATACAATATACAAAAGTACAATGTGCAAAATATAATAAATCATAATTCGATATAACAGTGGTATAATGTCTAAAACCTGATTTTTAAGTCTAAATATAAAAATAATGGAGGTTAGATCAGGAGAATCAGAGGTGAACCAACAGTTGTGTCTGACTAGTGTGACTGTAGAAGGAAAAGTGTTATTTATCTGCCAAGTGCTTCTTGCCATTAGCAACCAGCAACATTTTGTGATGGTAATGAGTGAAAGAGATGGTTTGCTAGGTGAAGGTGGACTTTGAGTAATTAAATTGCTGCTCACAAATTTACTCTTGTTTAGACAATAAACATACCTGCAACTAGTGGCTGTGGACCTTTCACTTACTATTTAAGATCCTTCTTACCCGGGATAAGAGGGTTTTGTGTGTCCACCACGAGTCTAGGAAATTTACAGGTAGCCCCAGTATGTTTAAACAAATAATCCCAGCAAAATCATGGGTTGGTCGTGACAGGGACCTATAATAACAAGTGACATTAAGCTCATCTCAGCCTCTTAACTTTAGTTATTATTATTATTATGTTTCCTCCCACGTTTCAAAGACATGCAGGTTAGGTGCATTGCCGATTCTAAATTGTCCTTAGTGTGTGCTTGGTGTGTGTGTGCACACCCTGCAGTGGGCTGGCACCCTGCCTGGTGTTTGTTTCCTGCCTTGCGTCCTGTGTTGACTGGGATTGGCTCCAGCAGATCCCCGTGACCCTGTAGTTAGGATATAGTGGGTTGGATAATGGATGGATTTATTATTATATTATTATTATTATTATTTTGCTTTGTACCATTGTTGCTATGTGCAGAAAACCTTTAACCTTTAAATACATGCTGGCCTCTTTTAATTTTAAATCAAGTAAAAAGGAAAGATTTAAATTTAAATTGCATCTTATTGTTCGAAGGGGTTATGTAAGTATTTACCTAAATAAGAATAAATCACAAACACCATTATAATTAGTTGTCCAAAGCAAGGATTTTATTTAGTCACACACCCAGCGACGCTGGCTACTATATTTGAGTGGTTGTGTGCCTGTAATAAGAGTAGGGAAGCTTTTATACACTTTTTGTGCAACATTTAACAGTTTAAACTTTTGATAGTATGTGCCTAATTTGACAGAAATAAAGTTTGTTCTCAGAAATGAAGTAAATGTGACCTGGATAAACCTCATGACTCTGTCTCAGAATGCACCTGTGAAACCCACCATTGCTCAGATGCAGACATTAGCTAAAGGTTTGGTTATATATTTAGTGCTTGTGATGGTGCGGATCCGCTCCAAGCTCCCTTTTCCAATTTGGGAGCCTTTTGAATCCAACACTGTCGATAATGTAACCGATTGAGCAGGCAGATGAGGACAAATCACACATGGAGCAAGGGGAAGGTGTAGAGTGTGCAGTACTTTTATTAAACAATAAAAAGAAAACATCAAAACAGTCTCCAAAGTGCAGTTCTCAAAGTTCAACAAGTAATCTATAAAAACAAGATGTTAAATGTGGAGGTTAAAATTGCAATAATTAAATCTTTTAAAACGAGGTTAAAACGACTGGCAGGAAACTGTCCTTTAAAAATGAGCCTTGGCACAACCCTTCAAAACAGCTGTCTCCTCAGCTTAACACCAATGGGACCTAGCAACTGAGGAAACACCTCTTCGACGGGCACAGCATTCCATCTATGCGGTCAACAGGTCCGGGTCCCTGCCGCTTCCATGGCTCGGGTCCATGGACACAGAAAGGTTCAAGTTCCAAACCTCCTGCTGCCTTCCCAGACTTAAATGGTAAACTGCACAACTCCTGGTCACTGAAGCCTCTCTGTAAATGTTCAGCTAGAGCAATCCAACACTGCAGCCCCGAGTGTCGGCCGCACGCACTGCTCCTGGGGTTCTCCTCCTCCAGGCTGTCTGCTTCCTCTCTCTCACTCCTGCGTTCACTCCAGGTAACCTTTGTTCTGACTTTTTCATTGTTTAGTTTCATTTCGTTCTTCTCCTCTCTCTCTCTTTTGTTTTTTTTTTCCATCTCCTATGCCGGCCTGTGCTTATATGGCTCCATGGGCACAGAATCTTAATCACACACCGATGTAGCCGATGAAACAAATAAGAATGATAGCATTCTCATGTGCAGGTGCATCTCGCCCTAGCTTACCTCATCAACTCCCTGCGGTTCAGTGAGCACAGCCATGGGGACTGACATGGCTAAACATATTATTTATTAAAAACTCAGCCATTCGTTCGGACCCGCAGTCCCACTATATCACAGTATTGCCAAATTGAAGATCAGGCACACAATCGCCAAAGTGACAAACAGGAAAACCTACCGATTGATTATCCTTATTTTACATCTCAGATTTAAGCTTTACAATAATGCAGAAAGTTTAACACACAGGCCCTCAGGGGATTCTAAGAAATTCCCAATAGTCCCAAAAACTTTAAAATCAGACCCCACATGTTATTTGTACAAAGAGATGCTGATTTTGTGTGCCTCACACAGGCTAGAAACAGTAATACTATGCCAACAACAGACACTGAATACAACGACTTACCTGAAATACAACACTAGATGATGTCTGTAAGAATATACAGCAGTAAAAGTGACAGTATGAGTGGCCTTATTACACAAAGATAAAAACGATTATTAAATCTAGTGGTGTGAATGATAATAACTCCTAACCTATTTGCCATGTCATCATGTCGCCGGGAGTCCTACTTCTGCTGCCAAGTTTCTTTTGCAAATCAATTAAATATACTGGTTTGCACCAAACTCCTCCTTTATTAAAATATTCTGAGCACTTATTAGATTTAGGTCTGCCGGATCTATTTCTGAAATTAGAATTTCTCTACCACAGACCATTTCTGTGAAATATTGAATTCAGTAAAAATGGCACTTTGAAACAAATTGTTGATTCATTCAAAAAAGTTTATGTTTGTTTAATGGCAAAAGTATTTTTCATGCTCAGAATGTTATTTATAGTATAGATAGATAGATAGATAGATAGATAGATAGATAGATAGATAGATAGATAGATAGATAGATAGATAGATAGATAGATAGATAGATAGATAGATACTTTATTAATCCCAAGGGGAAATTCACAATAGTATATTTTGAGCTGAAAAATGTCATTCTTACTTGTTAGTGTTAGTTGAGAGGAAACAACCCACGATCAACTACTTGCTACTCTCAATCAGTATTTTTTTTCCTCTGTTCTTATTCCTTCAAAATAGCCATACAGTAAATTTAGAAAGTAAGAAAGATTAATTTTTATTTTCAAGAAGAGAAAAAGTTGTTGATTAAATGGTTTATACAGATATTTGCAAGGTTGGGTTGATCCATCCTTTGGCTTGATGATGCAGCAGGTAAGTAAATGGTAAAAGAGTTCACATCCTTCTTTTATTGGAACAACAAAAGTTACTGGTTTTACACATTTTTAAGAGGTGTGGGTAAAATATAAAAAGAAGGGGAGAGGAATCCTGCTAGTGAATGCATCCTTGCTTTTCACTCCCGAGGTTCAGTGTCATCTCAGCTGCCTGACAGTGCAGATTGTTTTATTTTTCCCTTTGCGCTTTTATAAAAGTGAAATATGTTATATGTCTGCACAAACAAACTATTTGTGGGGAATTCATCTTAGTAGCAGAGTAAATCGATTACTGTATGCCACTTGTGAAAACACCCTACCATTGTAATTTCAAAATTTGGACTCCTAAATTTTAAAACTATATTACGTTGTTTCTTTGAAATAGTGTTTTGTTTTCTTCATTTTAAACCTTCATTGCTCAAAAATTAGATGAGACAGAGCAATTGCGGTGACAGGATTTGGTTTTCAGCACCCTCTAATCTATAAAGGACACCTAACATTTTTGACAGGAGCAAAGAAAAAACATTTTTTTGTAGACCATCCAGAAAAACAGGTGACAATGGCTTTTTTCTTAACCATTCTAGGACTGGAACTCTACTTTCGTTCGTGAAATGATTAATTTATCTTTCATTTATTACATGAGCTAATCAGGGTATTTGCTGACCTGTAAATAATGGAGTGTGTGTCGACGTGACTGAGTGCTCCTTTAAAATAACTAGCTAAATATACTCATAGAGTTGAAATTATTTCATATAAATAATTCATGCTAAGTTTATGATTTTTTTAAGATTCCTTTTGGCGCCTTTATTATTAAGGATGAATATTTTTCTCATCATTGCTGACTTTTCAAGCTGCAGTACACTTTGTGCTGAATGGTACAGTATCTGATGACCAAAGTTGTGGCCATTTGTATGATGTGACATGAAGTGGTGCATGTTTGTACATCACATTTTATAGTCATTAATTACTGAGTTAAAAAGATGACAATTATGGGATAACTAAATGTGCTGGGTATCCTCTATGCCAACTTTCTGCTTTTGCAGGTGTGTCACACTGTTAGACACAAGTAGCTGTAAGCATTCCCCTAAAAAATGGGACCAGGGCCATTTCCAGAGTTATTTTTTTTTTATTATTGTGGTTTAATTGTCATCATTGAAGACAAATTAAATGAATTGTATGCTATAAATGCATGCAGATTAATTTAGAATTGCTGAAATTCCACTAACATTTTCACTATAAATACAAATCATAAAAGAAAAACCTTTTCTATTTTAAAAATATCTATTTCTGATATAAATAGCTGCCAGTGAAAGATATGCAAAATCTGTTGTTTACTGCAAAGAAGCAGCAGTCTTTTTTACATTTTTTTTTTTTTAATATTTCACATTTCTGTTTCCTAGACAACGCTGAGATAAAAGGCTTTGGGGAGGATGCTGTAGACTGAAAACATTCTGCTCTGACTCACACATAAAGTGGGAGTCACACATTTGCTGGATGTGATGGGTATCTTGCTTTATGTTATTAAAAGAGGAAAGAAAACTCCTTGTTTTACGTTCTAGCACCTTTTTTCTTAATTAATATGTTTAATTAAAGTTTAGATAGATTTATCATAGATGTAGCACAGACAGATGAAGCAATTAGTGAGCTGGAAATGGAGAGAAAAATGGGAACCTTGTGGTTTAAATTGTTTTGTATTAACCACTTGGGGTTTCACAGCTTTCTAAAACCTTGGGTGTTACATTTTAAGTTGGAAAATTTAACCAATGCAGTTCTTTGTTGCACCAACAACGTGCCTAGAATGAACGGCACAATCTTGATCAATTAATTACCCTTTATTTCATATTGCATCCTGACAAAGCAAACAATATTTTTCCAAGTAAAGAGAAAATAAAAGATCATTCATTCATCTGTGGCCAGAGTGGTGGCTCTGAGGCTAGGGATTTGCACTGGCAATAGGAAGGTTGGAGGTTTGAATCCTGTAACTCTAGTGACTCTAGTTCTTTGGGCTCTTGAGCAAGGCCCTTAACCTGCAATTGTCCCATCCTGGGTATGACATCAATCTGCATGCAGCCCTGCATGTAGGGCCTGCAGGGAAAACCTGGGGGTTGGTGGCAGAACTGGCACTCCAGCCACCATAAAAAAACCTCACACTGGTTCTGTTCCATATGAAGTAGTGTGGTGCTGAGGTCACCCATTTCATGGCTGCACTTGGGTCCTAATCTGGGATCCTGAGTGGGTTTGTCATGTGGTGGGTGTGGAAATGTACTGTATCAGTGTGTGCTCCTAAGCCACAGGTGTCGAACTCCAGTCCTGGAGGGCCACAATGGCTGCAGGTTTTCCTTCTAACCATCTTCTTCATTAGTGACCAGTTTTTGCTGCTAGTTAACTTATTTTGCCTTAGTTTTAATTAACTTCACTCAGGCCACTTAGTTGTCTCTTTTTTCTTAATTAGTAGTCGAACAATAATGAGACACAAAACATGACCAGCCTACCTGTGCCCATCACACAATACCTGAAAATAAAGAAAAGTGATGGTCTCGGTAAGGTTGATCTCTCAGGTCACCAAAACATTTTGACAATGTTCTTAGAAAAAAACAGAAAAATCAACTGTTTTGGAAATATCTGCTGTGGCAGAATGAGAGCAGCAACAAGCCATGAAATTAAATAACGGGTTTATTTAAAAGCAAGAATCAGCTTCTCATTAAGAGATCGGTTGGAGTGAAATTGTTTTGAGCTTGAAATCCCAATTTAGCTGGTCATGTGTTGGCTCGTTTCACATCTCATTTCTGCTTGGCTGTCATTTAATGAAGAAAGGAATAATTTTTTTAGAGAACTGAATCCTTAAAACAGGGCTATTAAAATGAAGGGAAAAGGAGTTAATTAGCAATGAAAACTGTTCGCTGATTAGGAAAAGGGCCTGGGGCCTCATGTATAAACGGTGCGTACGCACAGAAATGTTGCGTAAGAACTTTTCCACGTTCAAATCGCGATGTATAAAACCTACACTTGGCGTAAAGCCACGCACTTTTCCACGGTACCTCATGCCTTGTCGTACGCAAGTTCTCTGCTCGGTTTTGCAAACTGGCGGCACCCAGCGTCAAAGCAATGGTACTGTTCTTGTGTGATTACTCATTATTTTCATGACGCGGCTTTATAAATACACAGAAACTAACCGCATATTGTTTATTAGTGTAATGCATCTGATTGTAATTAACTCGTAACAATATAATGGTCCAGGGAACAGCCATAGTATTCCAAATACCATAACTGCTTTAGCGTTGTTACTCTCACTTCTTCTTCTTCTTCTTCTTTCAGCTCCTCCAGTTAGGAGTTGCCAGAGCGGATCATCTTTTTCCATATTACTCTCACTGCACGACTCGGAGTATTTATATCACTGTATCTGAGTGTGAATCACAGCAGCAGCTGATCGGAAAGAGAATTATCGGTATAAAGCTTTAAGGACACGCTGTCTCAGCCACGGCAAAACGTTTTAAAGCCTTTCCTGTACAGACCTCGCGGTTCAGAAACAGTTTAATCCCAAGAACTTTAAATGCACTCAATCAATTGCTCCTTGTAGAACGGTTTGTACTTATAAGTACAATCACCCCACTGTAAACTTGCACTACAGTTATAATATTGCACAACCTGGGCCACTTTATAAAGCGCGTATTTACATATGATGACGATATCATTTTTAAGGTGAAATGCAGCAAAATATGTTTGTTAAATTATACACATAAAACTTTAACTTCATTTAAATAATCTATATTCTTCACTGGGAGTGTCGTGAAGGATAGAATAATTAAACATGTACTACGAAGATATTTCAATGTTCTTTAAACGTTTTGAAGAATCGGCTAAGCTTACAGATGGCTTAACGTCTATTACAGAGCTGATTGTATGGCGATCGGTTACTTGGGGAAAGAAAAGCAAGGACTCTTGGGGCGGCCACGCCAATATCTATTGAATATAAAACAGAAAGAGAAAATAACAACACAGCTAAAAACGCAGCGACAAATTTCGACAAAAGATAAATGCTTGTCATGAGCACGAGGCTCATGAAACACATGTTTAATAATGTGCTTTAGCTCCTATCATCATGAAAATGACATCACGTATACATCTCAGTATTTTAGTTATTCAGAGAGCTGTAATATCACAAATGTAATGGACTCTGTGTCCAGTTGGAGGAAGAGAGCCAGTTTAAGAAGCAAGTAGTGATTTACACACATAGATCACATACGAGTAGAAGATCAAATACAAAACAAAGCATTTAACGTGCTATTTTAATTACGATGTAATTTTGAGAAACTGGTTAATTAAACGATTTTAAGATGAAGTTTATAATGTTCTACTAAATGACAAAATAAACTATGTGATTAAAGTGGAAATGTCGAGATTGAAGTTGACATTTCGTGCTTTTTCCCCACCGTGTGCCTTTTTTCTCTGTACCCTAATAAACTTTCATATGACACTCAGACGGTGGGCTACAACTCTTCTTTTCACGGCAACTTTGATATGTGACTTCTTTTTTATTTCCGGCACTGTGCGATTTTGTGAATGTGAGCTTTCAAGTTTCTCCAACACGCTATGCCACTCGATCAACTTCCTTTTGTTGATTATACCACGGTTTATTTGAACAAATAGTATGTTTTTCCTTTGCCTCCACTTGGTATTCGCTGAAATTCTTATGTTTCCCCCCATGCTTTTCCCATTGTCTTTTCACAGAAGGCTGCGCTTAAGGGCGATTTATATTGATTTGCATATTCAAATAGGCGTAATTCTGGGAGGATTTGGGGCGTTACATAATGCACGTGCATGAGCGTTAGTTTTCACGCTGATCGGGATTTATGTAACGAAAGAACGTGGAAGTTGGAGTACGCACAGATTCCTGCATCTGGATTTTTCTGTGCGTAAGCACATTTCGGCTTTTGTGCTTACGCCATGTTATAGTGCGAGTTCTACGCACGGCGTTATACATGAGGCCCCTGAAGTTTTACACCCCGGTCCTAAGCGCTCTCTATCTGCATTCATCTGTTATAATTTTGGGATCGAGTAGGCAATGCCAGTGCAGGCAGAACTGGGCGCAAACCAAGGACCAAGCCCAAAATAATTTTTGGTCCTACCACATCTGCTGTTGAAATCGGCTCCTTGGCATTAATGATTCATAATGATGTCAGAAACCAAGGTATCATCTTCAAGTCTTCACTAAGTTTTGAAAAACAAATCTCCATGGTAGTAAAGTCTAGTTTTTACCAACTGAACTGATCTAAACTAAAATCCTTTCTTTCACAGAAGGACTTGGAAACAGTCATTCATGCCTTTATAATATCTTGGCTAGATTATCTTAATTCCTTATATGTGGGGTTGCCCAAATCTGCCCTTTCACGCCTTCAGCTGGTTCAAAATGTTGCAGCTAGATTCTTAATTGGGTATAGAAAAAAGGATCATATCTCCTCCATTTTAGCCTCTCTCCACTGGCTACCAGTGAGGTGTCGCATTAATTTTAAAATCTTATTTGTTTTTAAAGCCTTGCATGGTCTCACTGCAAAATGTGGCACAAAGAGCATTGAGGTCATACGGACAACTACTCCTTGTAGTTCCAAGATCTCGGCTGAGGTCGAGGGGAGACCGAGCTTTCTCAGTTAGCACTCTTGACTATAATTTCTGGTTTTAGTCTAGTATAAAAGTTCGCTGATTGGTTAATTCCTCGCTTGTCTTACAGTTGGGATTTTACATAATTCTCTGACACTCATTAATGTTAATAAATAAATAAATAAAACTATCTTTGATACAGAAAGAAATTCCTGGAGGGTCAACATGTTCCCACCCTTGCTAAGCAAAATCTGGGCAGCATTCAACCTATCCTTTTCTTGTTGTACAGTATGTTTGGTGTTATTTCATCTTTACTTGTTTCTGGTGGAATATGCATAATAGAATCTATTTATTATTATGGTTTTGTGGATTGCTGATTCTGATTATATTTATTTTTAGTTACTATAATGTATTATAATGCTATTAGCTATCTTTTTCAATGCCATCTTGTTTTTCATGATCACTGCCATTTTGTGACATGGTCGCTACCACGTTTTTAGGGGAATATAGCTTGGAGATGCATGGCGCGTCATGTCGCTGTTGAGATGGCCTTGAAGGCTGGTGCTGGGCATTACCAAATCACCAGAGATTTAGAGTTTACTAGAGTGCTTTGCATTGTGGTTTACTCGTTAAAGAATTTATTACTTTGACTTTTTGACTGATAGTTTAGGGTTTTGTTTCTCGACTTGACAGCAAATCGCTTTCACTTTCAATAGAGCAGAACAAACCTCTGGGAACCCACATGAATATCATTCACCCCAAAATCACAAATCTCCTGCTACACCCAGGCCTACCGCTACCACCTTCTTGTTGTATTGGTACTGCTCAATCAGATATGCAGTTCCCATCTTTAATACTGAAAGAAACTTGCTGTGTTTAGGGGGTGTGAGCAGGGGTAAAGATTCGTTTTTTATCAGTATGCTGCTGCTGGAGTATGTGAAGTTCCCCTTGGGATTAATAAAGTATCTATCTATCTATCTATCTATCTATCTATCTATCTATCTATCTATCTATCTATCTATCTATCTATCTATCTATCTATCTATCTATCTATCTATCTATCTATCTATCTATCTATCTATCTATGATTATTAGTAGTATTAGAACTTTAATCTTTTCTTTTAGCTTTTGATTTTTTGGAACTCACATTGCCTTTGTTATTTTGTTACTTTTTTTTTTCAATTTGAGCCCAGCAAGATCATCTCCTGATCCATCTTAAATACTAGCCTTTATGCTATCTTCTTTTTGTCAAAGGTATAACAACTAGGTAATCTTGCCAACTGCACCATTTTAGTTGTATTAACTAATAGAAATTAGTTCATCACAATATTTAAGATTAATTGAACAACATTTTCATCTTGTAAAATTTAAAAGAGGTAAAAAGAAGTTTGAGGGGAAGTAACCACCTTTCAAATCACACCAGCTACCTGCCAGTAAAGGGAAATGTTATTTGCTAGGAAGGGCGTCATGTGCAGGTGATGTTTGATTACACAAAAAAATATATTGTTAACATCCAAACTTATGTCTTGGAAAGGATGTGGTTGATGGTAAGTGCTATTACTGTCTGACTGTTGCTACAAAAACAAAAATCCAAAAAGTATGTTTGAGTTGATTTTGTATGTAGAATGACAGTTGAACACCACCAATCAAATATTATTATTTTTCTTTATTTATTTCTTTTCCTATCTGCTACTTAATGATCGGAACAGTTTGACCTAGAGTACTTATTTAAATTATTTTTAAAAACCTATATAAACTATTGTAATGTATCCTGAGGATTGACAGTAACCTTATAAGTAAATAAATGATTAATAATAATTGTTAGCCCAGTGCGTCATCAAAGTGTAATGGCTGCTGCATTGTTATTAAACACAGGAGGAGGTATTATTTTAAAATGCTTAGAAATACAAGTAAATCAAAGGCAGCATTCTCTATTTTTGCTTCTTTTCATCTCTACTCTAATTGATTGACTATACTGCAAAAGCAGGTATTTTTTTCTCCATTTTTTCAGTATTTACAAAGAGAAATATATACTGCGTGAAAATATGTTAATTATTTGTAGCTCATTATGTTTTTATACAACCAACATACCGTTAACTTGCATTAGATATTTAAAGGAAAAAAGGGTATGAAATGCTTAATTGTAAATCCTTGATTTTTTTTTTTTACTTAATCTGAATACCTCTGGAAATGTCTTGTGTCACATTTTTAGATCAATGTCCATATTGTCACACTAGCATAACAAAAATAATCCTGGGCTTTCATGACTCAGCTTGGGGAGTTGCACAGAGCTCCTGCTTGCTGTTTTTCATTGTGAACAAATCATGTGGCTTTTTGCACTTTTTTACCAGTGTAACTGATTGTTATCTGTAAATGGCATGGTGCTTTCACCTAGTGCTGTCAGGTGAAGAAAGTGGAGGAAGCGACCCGCCTTTGTCACCAGATCAAAGGCTCCCAATGAGACGTTCTAGTACCCGAGACAAAGGCAGAAGAGGGGGAACATGTTTCTTATTGACAACAGGAGATTACTCATGTTCTTCAGATGGAGGGATCAGGAAAGGTATGGCTATCTTTCATTAGGTACAAAAACCCTACAAACAGCAGATAGTTATTACGTATTAATCCTCTGCACATCACATTTGCAGCCAAGTACTGCAGTTTGCCTTTTAGCTTGACATGCAGGTAGCTTTATACTGTTTATTGTTCTTATATAATATCTTATTTTTGCTGAATCCTTCCTTTTTTCACCATTTCCAGTTTAGCAAAGGAGACTGAATTTTACTTACTATATTGGCACATGCCGCAGATTTGAAAAAAAGAAGCTTGACCTCCAAAAAAGTGTTAACACTTTATTTTAGTGTCTTATGTGGTTTTGTCAAAATGTGTCAAATTGTTAACATTAAGTCAAAGAAAGCTAGTAATAATGTAATAATGTTTACAAAAGAAAACGGTGCTGTGTTCAAATCTTATTTTTTACCTTCCTTTTCATCAATTAATAAACATTGACTACTTTACTATTGTCTTTACATTTAAATATATTTAGAATTTTGCATTAGGCATATCAGAATGTCTCAGATTTGCATGGTGTTAAAACAATATTCCATGCAAAAATTATATTTTGTATGTTACTTATCCATTGTGATATGTAGTGATGAGTGAGAAAAAGTTTTAATCTCATGTTTTCCAGAGAACAGACATAACAACATTTCTGATAGAAGTCAATGGTTACTAACACTAGACAACAGTTAAGAATCTAAAACACGTCTGTGAAAATATCTCAAGTTAACTCGTGTTGAATAATCCACAGATGAGGTCATCCAATTGAATGCTCACAGCATGAAAACTCATGTATTATTTATTATTTGCCAAAATATTTTGAAATAAAGAAGATTAAAGTAGTCAATAAAAGAAGTCCCCTTTACACAGATTGCACTTTTGAGCTGAAGACAGGACTCTTGACCAATGAATGACAGGGAGGGGCAGGTCTTCAATTCAAAAGCATGACCTAGTATGAAAGGGACTCCTGTTTTGCACGATATCATGAAATTAAATATTTTTCTTGGCTATCACTACAAACTACATGAGGTAAGGAATCCATAAAAAATGTATCTGTTTTGGGTGCAGTAGTCATTAAACTATGCTATAGCATGACAAAGTGTGCCTCAAGTGTTGTTAAAAATACCCAGCAATAGATTCCTACTCTAAATGGTTTCTTTTACAGCAACATTTTGATAGACATCTGGTAACTGACATGGACACTGTTTTATTCATGGAAACATTTCAGGGCATTCCTAAACTTAATCGACAAAAATGTTCATTCATACTAGTATCACATTCACACTTTTCCTCTTGACAGAATACCAGTGCTCATACCAAAAGTGGAACCTTCTGATGGGCCTCACTTAGCGTACTCAAGTTATAAAATAATGGAAACAATTTTGTTGTGATATGAGGGACATTCAAAAAGTTTCTGCACTTTTTTTAAACTGTATTTAATAAGAATTTCAAAAACAAATTACAGCACTTTTCTACATAGTACCCTCCTTAGCGTTCAATTTTCCCAGCGTCATACCAACTTTTTAATGTCATAAACAAAAATGTTTTTGGTTGAGCACATAGACACTAATGCACTGCTGCTTTCACATCATCATCATATGTAGCTGGACATCCAGAGCGCTCTGCATCCATCACACTGGTACGGCCGTTTTCGAATAATTCTATCCACTCAAAAATGACTCTACGAGAGAGAACTTTATCCCCATACTGAGCATACATGCGTAGATGAATTCATGCTCCCGGTACACCTTCTGGCCACAAAAAGCTGTTCCATCATGGTGACAACTCTTATACTAAACTGCAAGGGTAGCTGGCTTGCCAGACAGAACTATTCACATGACATTCTTAGACACGACCAATTACTCCTCCTCCCACCTTCACCATTTCCAACTAAAATATAAAGGTGCAGAAACTTTTTCAGCATTCCTTGTATTACACTAGTGGTTAAGTGTGATACTATAGTAGAGTTTGTGTGGTAATATGATATTAAATTTAACTTGCATCCCACAAGTATTGGGCACAAGGCAGGAACTGTTCCTGAATTGGGAACCAGTCCATTGCAAGACCCACTTACTCACACTGTAAGACCCGATATGCTAAAAGCAGGTCAATCACCACCACTTCTTTCCTGAATTGTAAGGCAGCTAATATAAAGATAGGCCAATATCGTGCCTTGTCGTACATCCATCTTTCGATATAATCAACTTTGAACAGTCAAGTATATACCGGTACAGTATAAAGTATATTTAAAAAAGACAGTTAAAATGCAATTTTAGCTAAGCCAGAAAAAAAACATACATTTAAAAAAGAAAGACACAAAGATGAAAACAGTACCGACCTTCTTCCTACCCTACACACAGTTACCCCTATAAGTGTGAATAAAAGTACAGAGTGAAATACACACCCCAGTCCCTCCCGAAGTTCACACAATAGTCCACAGTTCAAGCTGTCTTATTATACTGGGTGGATGTATTGTAGAAGATGGCCAACAAAAGAATCTGAATTTTTAAATGTAAAATGTTTCCACAGCCAGTACTGTGCCATAATAATAAAAAAATAACTTCAATTAACTCAGCCGGATCCGCTAGTCATAACTAAGAGCAGTGCAGGATTCATGGGATTACCATGCCTGGAGATGAAGGCTGACCTTCTCCTATCTAGACAAGTCTTCACAACTGTAGTTTCTTTAATGTGGATGCTGATCCATTTAGCTAGTTTGCCTGTCTTTTTCCTCCGTTTGCTGTCCTCCATCTCTCCTTTTGTAAAACAGTGCGATTTGTGCAAATTACCTCAGAAACCAGACGTTGCCTGCCTATTCCAAAATAGCATGTATGGGCTATCTTCTTTGCTACGCACAAATGGACTAGACAGACAAGCAACAAACATGTAGCAACGTGGCAGTGCTACAACACACCTACACTTACAGTGGGCCAAGTTGGAATCCCCAATCAACCCGTTCATCAAACTAATGAATGACACTTCATCCATTATGGGTGCTATGTCTATATACATAAATTACTTTGTTTTAGAGTGTGGTACACAACACTAATCCTTCCACATCCTTCAGCAAAATCTTGCTTTTTGTTCACATGCCTAATGTTATTTTATGTCACACTGTGTATTATGTAAATATATAAATACTAGCAGGGTGGCACTGTGGCTCAGTGAGTAGTGCTGCTGTCTCACAGTTAGAAGACCCGGATTCGCTTCCCAGGTCCTCCCTTCGTGGAGTTTGCATGTTCTTCCCGTGTCTGCGTGGGTTTCCTCCCACAGTCCAAAGACATGCAGGTTAGGTGCATTGACGATCCTAAATTGTGCTTGGTGTGTCGGTGCGTGTATGTGTGTGTTGTGTGTGCATGCCCTGTGGTGGGCTGGTGCCCTGCCCGGGGTTTGTTTCCTGCCTTGCGCCCTGTGCTGGCTGGGACTGGCTCCAGCAGACCCCCGTGACCCTGTAGTTAGGATATAGCGGGTTGGATAATGGATGGATGGATGGATAAATACTGGCTATGTTAGCTGTCTAAGATGGGTTCAGATCTAAGTAATCAGCACAGACACCAGGCACTGCACATGTCTCTGTTATATACCATTTTTAATGGGATTCGTAAAAACAATATACTGTAAATGTTTATTATGTGCCATCTGTTGGAATGAAAAATGCAATGAATTTTATTGCTAAAAATGTTTGTGATATATAAACATCACAGCATACAAATATGCTAAAGTTTATTTTTTCCCTTTAATATAAACGGGAGATACTTTTAATTCATCCTTTTAAAATATACTGTGAACTGTTAAAGTGTTCTCGGTGGCTTTTTAAAAAAAAAAAAAACTTTAGTTTATTTCTTACACTGCAATGACAGTTGCAGAGCCAAAAATACACTCCACTCTAAGCTGGACTCTAGTCCATCTGTTTAAAAATAAAGTGTTACACTGTTACCATGTGTTAAAAAAATTCCACAACATTTCTGCAGTAATGAAGCAAACCACGCAGTGCTCTGTACATTTGCGTTAAAACAGCTAGAGCCATTCAACAATTCCTTTCTTTTAATGTAAGAGAAGGGTGGCACGGTGGCGCAGTGGTAGCGCTGCTGCCTCGCAGTTAGGAGACCCGGGTTCACTTCCCAGGTCCTCCCTGTGTGGAGTTTGCATGTTGTCTGTGTGGGTTTCCTCCCACAGTCCAAAGACATGCAGGTTAGGTGGATTGGCGATTCTAAATTGGCCTGTTTGTGTGTCCTGCGGTGGGTTGGCACCCTGCCCGGGATTGGTTCCTGCCCTGTGTTAGCTGGGATTGGCTCCAGCAGACCCCTGTGTTTGGATTCAGCGGGTTGGAAAATGGATGGAAATTTAAGAGATTTCAGCAGTGAAGTTACAAATCAAAAAAGTTATAAAGAGAGTTTGGAAAGCATGACCTCCATTGTACTCATGCCTTGAATGCCATGTCGTCACTAGGTAAAAATAATAATGATTGTAAACAAGAGTTGTAGAAGGCAATCATCCTGTGGAATGTGTTATTTATTTCAATGCCCAGTGCAAAATATTTAAGTGTAGTGAAAGGTGCAGAATTATGAATTAAATGACTGGCATCTTCCTAGAGAAATTGCCTAGAGAGCACAATTAAAATAATTAAACACATATCTTTATATATTGTATATTCAAAAACAGTTTTCATAATCTATTAGGTTATTCTCCTAATTGGCAGGTATGTTCTGAACTATCAATGGAAACAAATGCAGACGTCAAACATGATGTTTTTGAAATGCAAGGAAATAAAACTTGCTAGAAGAGTGCATTTTTCTTATTTCTTCATAATTTTACAAATCAGTATGAACTGTGAGATCATTGATTGTCAGAAGAGGTAGAATCTACTGAATTCATAGAAATATTTAAAATACTGGACTCACACTGTTTTGATGACACCTGAATTGTTGGTTGTGTCCACAAGTCTCAACCAAATGCTTAATAAAGACATTCGGAGAGCACTTAATAATAATAATACATTTTATTTACATAATGTCTTCACTTGAATGATATGCAGTAGTATTTGATTGATACACAAAATCCACCCTGCACTTTCCTTCAAGGTAAATGATACGTTTTTGACAGTTTTTAGCAGTTATTTCAAATGCTTATGATATCCAGCTCAATAAATCTTCCTGATCAAGATATTCTCAGTTTATTTCTATATGCTGTGACTTGTGCTGATACCCTGGCAGATGTGCACATGCAAAGATTTGTGAGGTCTTGATTAAATTAATTGCCAGTTGGTTAAGAATTGGTGCCAAAATTTAACATAGGAGATGTGGTATTTCATCACAGCCAGGATGTGAAAGGCCTCTGTGAATGCAGTGGGACCTTGCTTGCAAAGACTGTATCTGAAATAAGTTTAATTTCTTGTGATGTCCTGCAATGCACTAATACATTAAGCTGCTAAATTATATAGTGTTCTACACTATCTGATACTTTGTTTAAAGTTCTATGTCCACTGATTGCACAGTCATGGAAAAGGAAACATAAGTTTTTAGAATGAAGCAATTACATGTTAACCTTACTTTGACCTACTGTGATGATAACAATTTTTACTTTCTTTGCTTAACTGTTCAGGGAATTGTATATTTAAACAACTAACTTTAAATTATTTTCACAAAGACATTATCCATACATCTTCTTAACCTGCTTATCCATGGAAGGGTGTACACACACACTGAGGCCAATTTAGCAACACCAATTCACCTAACCTGCATGTCTTTGAACTGTAGGAGGAATCCTGAACTCTCTAAAGAAATCCACATGGACACGGGGAGCAAGTGCAATCTCAATGCAAGGGAGCACTGGGGACATGAACCCCTTTAATGCAATTCAGCATCACTACCACCGTGCCACCTTAAATTAAATCTTATCTTGATTAATTATTTAATTGCAGCAATGTAACAATAACAAGTATAAATTATTAATTTGTTATAATTATACTTATGCGGTTGAATGTTGCCAGGTCTTAATTTAGAAAAAAGAATAAAAATGGGAAATGAAGATCTATCTTCAGATGAAAATAATACATCAGACGAAAATAACGGTCAGAAAACCAAGGGTCAAAGTTAATGACAATAGCTGAAGTCATAAATGTATTAAGCAAGGTTCCTAAATAAAAAATACATAAATATTGGAAATACAAAAATGTGGATGCATGGCGAATGCTCCTGTTATCTTAAGAAGTGGGGAGTGACAATGTCATTTGTCACACCTCTGTGACACCAACAACAGATACTGTTACTATAAACAACAAAGCAGTGCTTGCATCTAAACATTGAAAACTGGCATCCCCTGTGAAAATCAAACAGTGAAGTGAAAAGTAATAATTTAAATTCAAAGCCATTCAAAATGTTATAAAATGTAATTAATAAAAACAAAAATGTAATTTTAAAAAACAAAATATATTTTTATACATACAGTACTACAAAGCACCAACAGCAGATGGACACATCCATCCTCCAAATTTTGTCACATATTATGGTGAGATGTTAAATTAGGGGTTTAATATTTACTAGCCAACCCGCGGTGAACCATTACGCCGCATAATCAGGCCGGTTTTTTAATGATTTTTAAGCACAGGGAGACAATTAACATTTGAAAAATCGGTAATGTAATAAATCAGCAAGAAAAGCAACATTATAACAATGCACAGAACAAACCACACACAACTGTCCGTGACTGAAAACTGGCGGACTGCCATCCCTCACGTGCCCACCTCCAACTCGTCACTTGAGTCGTTGTCATCTTTGTACAGTCCAGATGCACCTGTGATTCATGTAGACTTTCCGTGTTCCTGCAGGAGCATCTAAGAAGACGCATGTTTCTTGCGGATGCGAATTGCTGCATGTAGCGTGTAAAACAGTTTGTTATGGCGCACGCGGTCATGCGTCATAACCGAAAACTCGGTTTTTAAAGACTGCTTACTTCATTGTGTTTTAACCTCATTTGTAAAGGATTGTTTTAAGGATCCCATGGGATACCCCTCACAAACCATTTTACATGCTGCATATGGCGACTCACTTCCGCGAGAAACATGCATCTATGAACAGTCAACTTGGCTTGGAGGTGCCAGGAGTTAGTGGTCGTGGCTCCTTCCTGCGTGTGCCATAGGTGTCTTACTTGTCGCGGCTCAATGAATCCACTCCCCTTCCGGCGTGCTTTCCATGGTTGTCTTGCCTTAGTGAATTATATATATAGATTGTTCCAAATATATATAGCGATATTAGCCATTTTGGGCATCTTACACTAAACCAGTTTTTAGTGGTGGGTGGGACAGCTAATCTGAGATTGCTTAATGCTTTTAATAATGTGACATTAATTAGAGGATATAATAATATGAAGAAAAATGTCAATATCCAAATACTTAATGAAAGTGATCATAAGGATAAAAGGGTTGAATTTTCAACTTTTGTAGGCAGTATTTGGTGGAAGAATGACAGATTTTGCCCTGTTGATTTTATAACCAGATAAGTCTTTCAATCGATAAATTAGAGAAAAGCCAAGCAAAATGGCACCTTTTATTGGCTAACTAAAAAGATTACAATATACAAGCTTTTAGGCAAGATGTAATACTGGAGTTCCCTTTGTTTATATCCACACACTAGGACAAGAAACAGCATTGGCAAATCTTTAAATGAAAAATATTAAATGTAAAAAATTAATAGACTCCTTCAGGCTAAGATTAATTTAACAAGAGAGAGAAGAACAATGTATGGTCAAGATCTTTGGATAAGATAACTGTCCAACAAAGTCCTTTGAAGTTTGTGATTAGTTTTTCAAAACAATATGGGTCTGTAGACAGGTTATCTGTGTCAGTCTGAGAGATGCAAACAGTCCTTGTACTTGGCCATAAAACTCTTGTCTCTATTCAAGCCATGTTGTAATGTATTAAATTTTAGCATAAGTTTAACTTCCCATTCTTTTGTCTCTTGCTGTGTTTTGAAGTTGCCCATAAGCACTGTGACTTTAAAGTCCCTCTCACAGTGTCCATGGCTGTTGAAGTGGGCCGCTACAGGAACATCTGTGTTGCCATGTTTAATGTGGAATCTGTGTAAATTCATTCTCTGGCGGAGTGTTTGTCCAGTTTCTCCCACATGGATGTGCAGTGTCTGGACATTTCATGCAAAGATTTAGGTAGACAACTTTAGATGATCTGCAGGAAAATGATCTCTTTATGTGATGTTCAAGCCGGCAGTGTGGTATAACTATACGGTCTGTATTGTACACTAGATGTGGACACACATTTTACATCTTTTCTGTAGGCAGGGAGATGTTACATTTTCTGTTGGTTCACTTAGGGAGCTTCGGACAATTAGTTGCTGAAGGTTTGGTGGTTGTCTGTATGCCAGGAGGGGAGGTTCAGGAAATAAATTTTTCAGTGTTTGGTTGTTGTTTAGCATTGGCTGAAGTTCTTTCATAATTTTTCGAAGTGTTTCAAGATGTGAGTTGTAGGTGACAACAAGGGAGATACAGTTCTTGTTATCTTTGTTTTTATATTCCAGAAGGTTGTCTCTGGGTATGGCAGTAGCTCTTCTTATTTGAGTGTCTGTTGTTTTGGGGGTATAACCTTGTCTGATGAAATCTTGTCTGAGCTCCTGCTGTTGTTGATCCCGGTCTGTCAGGTCTGAGCAAATATGATTGTACCTGGCTAAAAATAATGGAGCGCCTTATATGCTTGGGCTGGAAGCTGTCACTTCTTAGGCAGGTCCGCCTGTCTGTTGGTTTGTGAAAAACAGAGGTTACAAGGGTGTTGTCTTTCATTTGAACAGTGGTGTCAAGGAATCTGACTTCTGTTTTTGAATAATTCAGCTTCAGCTTTATGTTGGGGTGAAAAGAATTATATTCATTATGAAAATGGAGGAGGTCCTTCTCGCTGGCAGTCCAGATTATGAAGATGTCATCTATGTAACGGAGATACAACATTGGTTTTAAGATGCACATTGACATGAAATCTTCCTCCAATTTTGCCATAAATAGGTTTGCATAGTGAGGTGCAAACCGACAGCCCATTGCAGTCCCCATTTGTTGCAAGTAGCAATCTTGTCCAAAAGAGAATAGATTATGTGTCAGAGTGAATTTTATCATTTCTATTACTGACTTTGTGGGTAAATCATGTTGTCTGAGGTACGTTTCACATGCCAATATGCCATCATCATGGAGGATGTTTGTGTACAGGGCCTCAACATCCATTGTGGCCTGTAAGGTCCCCTCAGGTAAGGGGCCTAAAGCAGACAGTTTTTTTTAAGAAGTCAGTGGTGTCCTGGATGTAGCTGGTTGTGTTGCGGGCGAGAGGTTTAAGAATGTGTTCCACCCAACCTGAAACCTTTTCTGTAAGGGAGCCAATTCCTGAGATGATAGGCCTTCCTGGGTTCCCTTCTTTATGGATTATACCCCCAAAACAACAGACACTCAAATAAGAAGAAGAAATTATAAAAGTTCTTCAGCCAATGCTAAACAACGACCAAACACTGAAAAATGTATTTCCTGAACCTCCCCTCCTGGCATACAGACAACCACCAAACCTTCAGCAACTAATTGTCCGAAGCTCCCTAAATGAACCAACAGAAAATGGCACATATCCCTGCCTACAGAAAAGATGTAAGACGTGTGCCCACATTTACAATACAGACCGTATAGTTATACCACACTGCCGACTTGAACATCACATAAAGGGATCATTTTCATGCAGATCATCTAATGTGGTCTACCTAATTCTCTGCATGAAATGGCCTGACACTGCACTCTATGTGGGAGAAACTGGACAAACCCTCCACCAGAGAATGAATTTACACAGATTCCACATTAAACATGGCAACACAGATGTTCCTGTAGCGGCCCACTTCAACAGCCATGGACACTGTGAGAGGGACTTTAAAGTCACAGTGCTTATGGGCAACTTCAAAACACAGTAAGAGAGAAAAGAATGGGAAGTTAAACTTATGCTAAAATTTAATACATTACAACATGACTTGAATAAAGACAAGAGTTTTATGGCCAGGTATGAGGACTGTTTGCATCTCTCAGACTGACACAGATAACCTGTCTACAGACCCATATTGTTTTGAAAAACTTCAAAGGACTTTGTTGGACAGTTATCCAAAGATCTTGACCATACATTGTTCTTCTTTCTCTTGTTAAATTAATCTTAGCCTGAATGAATCTATTAATTTTTTACATTTACGATTTTTCATTTAAATATTTACCAATGCTGTTTCTTGTCCTAGTGTGTGGATATAAACACAGGGAACTCCAGTTTCTGTATTACATCTTGCCTGAAGAAGGGGCCTGAGTTGCCTCGAAAGCTTGCATATTGTAATCTTTTTAGTTAGCCAATAAAAGGTGTCTTTTTGCTTGGCATTTCTCTACATTCATAATGGCTAACACAGTACAACACCCTAGTACTACAATCAATAAATTAGTATCAATAAATAAGAAAGGCTGGCAGTAACAGTATAAAAAAAGATTTCTTCTACAAAACAAATGATTTTATGAGGAATGCATTAGTGGAAATTGGGATAATTAACTGCATGAATGGAAGGCAGTAGCAAGGGGTTGCAGGGCAGATAAAAAAGCAGTGAGGAAACAGGGCATTCCTGTCTTTATTTTTGAATGTCTATGAAGGACAGGAGATATCTGAATTTGTAAGAATTATCTATAATTATCATGTGAGAAGAGCTGAATATACATTATTTAAGAATCTTTTCAGTGTTCACATTAAAGTGATTACATTCATAAAAGACTGAATGCCTGGCCATCATCCTGCACTTTCTTTATGGTCAAATGAATCAGCTATTTTTGTGGGTAAATACATAAATAGATAGAGAGATTTTACACCCCCAACTAGGGTGGAATTGAAGAGTCACATAGTGTGGTGGAGGAACGATCTCCTCAGTCTGTCAGTGGAGCAGGACAGTGACAGCAGTCTGTTGCTGAAGCTGCTTCTCACTCTGGAGATGATACTGTTCAGTGGATGCAGTGGATTCTCCATGATTGTCAGGAGACATAAATAGATTTAGATCAGTGGACATTAGGTTTTTGTGCATTAGAGTTCTCTAATTTTGTAAAAAAAAAAAAAAAGCCAGAATGAGAGTGCAGGTTACTTGGCAGTGATGTGACCCAAACAAGTGCACATCCACAGATAGAAGGTGATTTGACCATTAGAGCTAATAACAGATGAAACACAAAAGATGTATCAGTTTCCACAAATTGATACTAACACTGCCAACCATGATAGAGTTCAATGCAGGTGCATAAAATGGCTACAGCTATGATGGTGTAGTTCATTTAGCAGAACTAGAATGTGAACAAAAATGGTAGAGCTAATAAAACAAACAAAAAAATGTAGGCACTCTCTTGTGTCACAGAGTACAGTGAAATATCCAACCAGCACGCAAATGTTACCATATTCCACTGCTATGATAAACTAAAAAGTATAACTGCATTTTACTTATTGGAAAACACAAATCAGCTTACGTGATTTATTCTGTAATCCTGTTTACATATCACTTGTTCAGTACACACTAGGTTACCGTATTGTAAAAAGTCTTGTTTTCTAAGACTGCTTTTTGCCCTTATATTTAAATATTGATGTAATCATAATTTACAGCTGTCTAAGAAACTAGTCTTCATTCTTCATCATCTGTAATCATATCTATTCTGATATAACTATTAATTTGATTGGTGAAAAACAGACATTCTGCAGGTATTTGATGATTAATTGATATCCAGGACCAGTTTATTCTACCACCTTGTTAAATTAAATATATATTTTTCTCTATTCTCAGGATGACACCTCCTCTCTCTCAGACACATGTCCTCCTTGAGATGGCAGCGGTAGCGGGAATTAAACTCTTGGTTACCATCTTTTTTTTGCCTTTGTGCCAAAGGAGAATAGCCTTGGTGTAGCGGTAAAGCAGGCTGCTGCATAATCCGATGGTTCCATGTCCACACCTCACTGCTACCATCTCAGGGAGGATGTGTAGCTCAGAGGACAAAGGGCAAGTGTAATGGAAAGTTCGATTTAGTGAAGCTGAATTAGTATCTGCTTCTACCTCAAAAAACCTTACGTTTATGATGATCTTTTTCATATGAAATTGAGAAATGGAAGGGATGAGACCCGTAACAATTTCTTATTGAATAAAATTGTGAAGTGTATGTTTAAACGTCTGAATGGAGAAAGAACTGAAAGAGGTCAATATGGAAAAAAACAAAGGAAATAAGATTATGCAGCTACTGCTTAGTGTATCAAGACATGTTAGCGAGACTCAGTATTATTGCAAATTTCTACTTTATGAAGAAATGGTGAAAAGGGGAAACGTCTGCTTTACTACAATATATCTGTTTAACTCTTCTAAAAAGCTACCTGCATGCCTTGTTTGAATGTTATGCCAAAAAAAACAAACTGTTGATAAACTGATTTTTTTTACTTGCTTTATCTGTTTTGTAACCACACACTAAAGCAGTCAACAAAAGATATCCTACCCAATAAAAGTTGGTAGCCACTAGGAAATATGATGCCTGATAATTTTCTGTTTTCATAAGAAATAATGAAAAACTAGTTTAACTTGGTATCGCCTTGAAGAAGCATTGTATTCATTTGGGAAATAAAATCTCAATTAAAGGATGGGAGTTCTAAATGTATGGCAGATAACTGGGTGAAATTATACAGACATTTTGACAAGCATCTCCAATCCTATTGACAATGCTACTACAGTACATGGCGTTTGAAATAATGTTTTCTGTCTAGTAAATCTGTTGCAGTATCAATTAATGGTTAAAACTATTAGCCACATGTTTGTGTCTGTTAATTAATTTGTATTTGTGTTTCTATGCAAAAAAAGAAAACATACAAGAGTCTAATGGATGCTAATAGAAGAGTAGCTTAATGACAAAGACATTACCTAAACAAGAGAACTGTCAATAAAAGCAAAGGAAACAGTTTATTTTGTACAATGTTAGAATTTACAGTTTTTAAGAATGAGCTTTAGCAACAAAAACTTTATGAAAAACATTTTTCTCAATGAACATTTTAGTAAAGGAATGAATGTTGATTTGTCTTTTGACCCAACATACACACACTTGCACAGTATTTATCAAAAGAGGTCTCAAAGAGATGTACAAAGAGGACATTTTAAGAAGTATACTGTATAATTTGTAGCTGTCCTTGGGGAACATTTGTATTTAATCTTTAAACAATGCATAAGCATAGTTTGCAGCACATGAGCCATTAATTCAAAATGTCCCTCATGTGTTGATAGGCACTAGCAGAATAGGCACTGACAGAAACAACCGTATGACCAGCACTAATGTTATTTTCACTTGACATTATGAGTACCTTTGAGAGCATGATAACTCAGCATCAAGGCTCCTGTAGTCTCACTGAAGCCAGACATAACATATACATCTGGAGAACACCATGAATAAATTGTGCTTAAAACTGCATAATTAGACAACCCACTGAGTGTCACATTTCTAAACCAATCCAACACCTTATGAAGGCCATGCTCAAAGTAGGGACGGTAATTTTAAACTGCAAAGATCAGGGATGCTCTAGTTTTGGTTTACGATGAACCACCTATAGTCGTAAAGTCTCCTAAAAACCCTATTAGAAAACATAACCTGATGGTAGGGGAAAAACCTTTCTGTAGCATCAGATTATACTTTGGCATTCGAATGCATCAATAAACAAATGGTAAACGTGAATGATACATTGTTGGCATGCTCTGTGTGTGTTCTCTGTTGTTCAGCGTTACGACAATAGTGTAGGAGTCAATCTTTGCTTGAAAGAATTGGCAGCTATGAAAATATGTATTTGAAGTATCACACTCCAATATAATGACTGCCATCTCTTATAATGACTGAAGCTCCGGATTTTGTACTCAAAACACTTGGATCACCAAATCTGCCTAATATCTCCAGTAAAATCAGGGAGAAGGCTGCACAGCACCCACCTTCTGACTGCACGTCTAAGTGAATGACAAAAGAAATTTAACATTACTAATTGGAAATATACTAGTCATGAGAAAATAACTGCTGCGTTTTAACGTTGCATAGTTTTAGACCACAGTGCATGTCTAAACTCTATTTGCTGTTGTTATGTCATATAGTAATGCAATAGTTAAAATGACAGAAAGATATTGTAGCTGACAGAGGCACTTCTCAAATGTGTCGAGCCCAGTAGTTGTGGTGGACTACATGTGTGTCTGTCCGTTTATCTCCACTGTTGCAGCACTCATTACAATGTGCAAATTAATTTTTAAGGTTCAGTTACCATGGCCTCCAGAATGCAAAACAGCAATTTTAGGGTTTTTTTTTTTTCTGCTCTCACTGTCAAGTCTTTTGTTTAATATTTAAAACTCATGGACCAGTGAAATTGAGGCCGGATGTTTTATGAGGAAGCCTTGTGGGCGTAGCCTTGGCAGCACAAGATTTCACCGCTATTCACTACACACTTTTAAACGGGTTGTCCCCAGACTTGTATTCTCGTTTGAGAATCGCGTCTGGCCCAATGAGACTACGACTCAAGTGACCTAATACGGCAGACTCTATCTCAAAGAGAAGCAACAATGAATAAAGAGTGCTGTACATATTTAGAATATATAAGAAAACATCACTCACAAATAGCACTTCACATAACAGAACAGCTGAATACAAAACAGAGGAGCACTTCTTGAAACTTATGCCCTTGGGGTTAATAAAGTATGTTTAATCTAATCCCACACACCTTAAATATATTATATGTTCCTCTTAAACATTCTGTTTAAATAATTACAATCTGGCAACATTCTTGATAAAAATACCTACTACTAAGAAAGACATTAACATATGAAAATATGAAGAGTGAAGACTACGATAGAAAAAGATACTTCAGTTACAATTTTCACATAAACCTACTTGAAAAGTAAAAAAAGGATTAAAATAAAGTAAGCCAGTGGTTCTCAAACTCAGTGTTGGGGACAAGTGAGATTTTTGTATTTATAAGACATTTATAAATATTTGGATTTTTCCTATATGTTTCCAAAATGTTTAACTCTCTTTGGTTGTTTTTCTATTAATTTGCCTTTTTTGTGTACTTTGCTTCCTTAATTATATACACATACTGGAAATTAGCAAGAACCAGAGCAGACATGGGGGCAAAGATCACTACATTCTGAAAACCTGCAGCTTCTTCAGTGCCAGACCCACTAACCTCTTCAAAGCTTGAGTGTCCGCAACCCTGGACACTGTGTTGTAGCATAGCACTGGTTTAAACAGGGTGACCCAACTTCTAGGCTTCTAGGAACGCATTCCCTAATAAGCAGTCATGGAAAGAGTAGCAGAAAATAGGATTATCCATTGAAAATCAGGATGATATCATGGTATGTGGCAATCGTAATGTCAAAACAATAAGCTCAATTAAGTTTTGAATATAGAAAAGTAGAGTAAAAGTGAGTTCTCCATATTTGAAAAAACAACATAAAACATGGCCATAAACTGAAGAATATTTTATCAAGCTCAAAATAAATTAAGAAACAAAAACTAACATAACAACACCCAATATTGTCTGGATGTGTTCTGATACCTCATTGAGCTAAAATGGAACAACTGGCTGCAAAAAAATGATGGATTGGTAGATTTTTTAATAATATCACTAAAGTAAAGCATTAATATACAGTGTTTGCCTCTGTATGAAGAAAAATAAAGTTTGGACATGTACTTTGCTATACACTATGTATTTCGCTACACTTTATATACCTTTTTTGTCCATTTTTGCAAAGTGTTTGTTATCAGACAATGTCTCAGAATTCTTGTGAGAACAGAAATCAATCAGGAGATGCAAAACACGCACTAGGATCGAGGTCAGAACCATGAAAACAAGAAACACAAGTAACGAAAAGCACAGGGCAGAATAAAAAAATTAAGTCAAGAAACAAAATGATTTAAAAAAAATAACACTAGGGCCTACTTGAATTGAAAGCTAACTATCACTAAGTCTTGTAAGAGTTTTGTTGAGAATATCCACTGAGGAGTAAAGAAGGCCATCTCATAAGCAACAAGAAGACGTTAATAATAAAAAGGAAGAGTCAAGTCAAACTAAAATTTAAACTATGAAAAATGCATCCTCAGCGTAAAAGCACTAAACTGAATAGAATAACACGTATAAAACACACAATGTTGGAGATCCCAGCAAGGGAACCCTAATTTAATATGAAGAAAGTATAAGGCGAATAGTGAGGGTTATTCCTCTCATGTAGAAGCAGTGCCAGAGTTAATACCATAATGCTCCTTGACTGCTGAACAAACAATGGCGATTTCCCATTTACATCCATTTCTGCATTCAGCAAGGTGGAAAGGGTATAGCTAGATCCGAGCAGCCATGACATACGGCTTCACCAGGCAGGCCTTCTTCTCGCCTGGAAAATGGAAATTATTTTAGAAAGAGTGGTCCCCTCTTGATTCAACCTTGTGAACTTTCACACAAATCCACACTGACACACTCACACTGACCATATGTCTCACAAATTTACATTGGTAAGCTGTAATTGTTTCTATTAATGTATTTGAAAAGCCAAGCAAAATGACACCTTTTATTGGCTAACTAAAAAGATTACAATATGCAAGCTTTCGAGGCAACTCAGGCCCCTTCTTCAGTCAAGATGTAATACAGAAACTGGAGTTCCCTGTGTTTATATACACACACTAGGACAAGAAACAACATTGGTAAATCTTAAATGAAAAATCGTAAATGTAAAAAAATAATAGATTCCTTCAGGCTAGGGTTAATTTAACAAGAGAGAAGAACAATGTATGGTCAAGATCTTTGGATAAGATAACTGTCCAACAAAGTCCTTTGAAGTTTGTGATGAACTTTTCAAGACAATATGGGTCTGTAGACAGGTGTTGGACAGTTATCTTAAATCTTACATTTTTTACATTTAGGATTTCTCACTTAAAGATTTACCAATGTTGTTTCTTGTCCTAGTGTGTGTAGATAAACACAGGGAACTCCAGTTTCTGTATTACATCTTGACTGAAGAAGGGGCCTGAGTTGCCTCGAAAGCTTGCATATTGTAATCTTTTTAGTTAGCCAATAAAAGGTGTCATTTTGCTTGACTTTTCACTATATTCATAATGGCTAATACAGTGCAACACCCTAGTATTAATGTATTTAAAATACAATAAATCTGAAAGTTGTGCATAATTCAAGGTGCCAGAAATATCCACTTCTGTAGACAGCGAGTGAAATCTTTGCTAGTGTATACTTCCCAGACTGCTTGTACATCTATTTAAGACACTCTGTGTGTGTGTGTGTGTGTGTGTGGTGGCGGATGGGTGTAAGTGTAACAAACACGTTCTTTGTCATGACCTTCGATTGGAATGCCTTGCTTTAAATGTGGACAGATTGATGTTATTGTTTTGTTGGTCTGTCTGATGTCTGTAGAAAAACAATTTCCACAAGTTCACAATTCTAAGCTGAAAAGATCTTTTTAAAACTGGACTCTGAAGAGAGTGTCCTTTGAGGAAGTTAAGGATTTCCTAAATTGATCTTGTAGTTCTTCTATAAATTTTGTCTGATCTGCACAATTTATTTTATCTTTGTATTTAGATAACTTGCACTTTGAACTCTTCAAGGTTTATTTGACCAGCGAAGAAGTCTGAAATTACAAAACGCTAATCATATAATATTTACAGAAAATTGTTAAGGTGAACACCATTCCACCAATGAGTAAATTGCAATTTAATTAAGAGACACAATACAGATATTATATACACATCAAATTACAGATACTTTAGCAGTTGAATTATAGTAAACATTTTGTTTGTAGCATTGCATAACCTGTTGATTTGTATAGTTAAATACATTAGAAATAAAATTACGAAAACACACATCTGTTGGAAAAGTTTCTGTGAAGGTGTCCTGTATTTTTAGGTGAATCGCAGCACAAAAAAATGTCTGTAACGTATTTTTCTCTTTGCATGTGCACTGTTTTTTTTGTCTTTTCTTTTGAATGCTCTCTTTTGGCTGATTCCAACTGACTGTTTGTCTTGTGCATTCTCTTGCATAAAGGGTATGAGAAATCCCGAAGCTTAAACAACATAGCTGGTATGGCTGCCAATGCTCTGAGACTGTCTCCAGTTACTTCACCCTACAGTTCTCCTTGTCCACTGAGACGGTCTCGCTCTCCCATTCCATCAATCTTGTGATAGCGGACTGGATCAGCGAGCCTTTTAATAGTAATGCCTTTGGATTAGACCTCATTTGACCCAACGTTGGCTGAAAATAAGTTGTGCATGTTATAAACTGTAAATATTATTTTTTCTCTGCAGTAAATGAATGCCCCAAATGTTCCTTTTAAACGTTATTAAGTGCTTCTGATTTGTTTACTGATTGCCCTGGATCACTTCTGGCAATAAAAGGACATATAGTAGGTCTGTTTGGCCAGTATGCTAAATATGAAATTTATTTTTTAATCAGGGATGCTATCTATATATCAAAAAAGTGCTTCCAAACCAATTTGTTCTGAATACAGCTGGACTCCTGTCAACATACACACACACACACACACGCATACAGGCGCTCACAAATAAATCCCACTGTGACTAGACACTGAACATTACCTTCTATTGACTTTCTGTTTGTTTGTTTTTGCTTTTTACTTTTTTTGTGTTTTTTTTTTTTCTCGCATGGATGGTCTTGTCCCATTGTCTAATGTTTCAGAAAGTTTGCCAGGGCGTCGACTGCCCTTGATCTGTTTGTGCATTGTGTCATTTGTCAAAACAAAATGCATCACTTGACTGTTTTTGCATGTGAAGATACTGTATGTATTTGTTGCTGGTATGCTGTACTCCTAAGAAATCGAAAACTGTGGCAGGGTCGCCAACTGAGTGTTTCCGGTTGTTTACATGCAGATAACTGCAGAGAGCTTGTCATTACTGGGTACATGCAAGCAGAGGGAAGCTCTCTTTCTTAAAGGCTGAGGGAAGGCACACACATTGCAGAAAGGTAACATTGGCATCCTCCAGTAGCTTACCTTTATAAGTAATCCAGCCAGCAAGATGATAGCTCTGTTTAGCTGTTATGCTTTTTGCAGGGGGTAATTCAACACTTTTCCCTTGACCACAAAGAAAAGGTCTTTATAACTTGTCCATCACTCTGATCTCTCAAGGGAAAAAAAACACCTTTCAAGGACTCCTCTGTCTTTTTGCAGGACCATGCTCTGATCTATTTGATATATTCTATTGAAAACTTCAGGAAGAGGCAGGTAACAAAGTGGACTTTACTGATTATCGTAAACTCTTTTTTCTCTTCATTCAGTGATAAACATTTATACCACGGGACATAAACAAGAGCTCCAGACCACCACACGGGAGATTTATGTAGCTGTTCTAACTGTTTAAGATGCATACCTGTTAAAGAGTACTTAGTGGTTATGGCAACAGCAACAGTGTTGCTTAGCAACCAACCTACTCCTGACAGAGACTTCCAATACCACAGTGGCCTATTCTGAAGGAATGGTGCGATCACTGTTTACTCTTCAGTAAGTCCATGAAACATGATGCCAAATGAATATAGTTTTTTTTTCCTCTCCTTGTGTAGCAGAAAATATCTGGATATATACGTATGTATATGTATATTTAAGTCAAAAAGAAGCTGTAATATAGGCAAATAAATTGTTGAATTACCCCTTATGATAAGAATGTAGGTCAAAATATTTAAGTATCACGTTCAAAATTATATATATATATGTATATAAATATATGCTGAGTGTGATGAGAATAATCCTGCTAACAATTAATTCATGGTAATTGAGTGAATTGAACAGGTAAGCTTTATTACAAAAAAAAAAATCTCTGCTAAATGAATATTGTGTGATAACATGTCTCATTTTCTGACCAGTGTTCAGTAATGTCTTAACTATGGCCAAAGAGTTACTAAAAACTTTGAATATTTGTAGCAAACAGACAGCCACTACCTTATTCACTATTCACCTAACTTGTGGCTTTCTCCTAAAAATGAAACATGCCAGGAAAGTCCAAACCAATTGGAGCTGCTGCATCACAGATCCAGTGTCCTGACGTTAAAATGAAAACCTGGTACCTGTTGTTGTGAAGTTTTTTTCCAGGTGATTGAACTGCCTTCCCACATCCCATCCCACATCCTTATAGTATGCAGGTTAGGTTGATTGGTAATTCTAAATTTACAGTCAGGGTATGTGTGAAAGTAGACCCAGTCTGAGACCTCCACTCCATCCAGGATTGATTCCTGTCTTGTGGCCATTTGTGTTGGAATAGACTCCAGCCCCCAAAATCCTGAGTTACAAGTATAATATGGAATAATCAACAAAGGAGCATTTTGTTAAGATTAATTGAGGATAATCAATGATGTAACTGTGTATACATTATTTAAAACATTGTTACAGAATTCACTAAAATTTTGTATCACACCTGGCATATTATTTATATATAATATATACAGGGTGTCTCAAAAATATTTTTTTAACAAAAATGGCACATTGAGTAGTATAGGATAATGTTATATTTTATATATGCAATGAATTAGTGTGTGACATACAGTGAACAATAACCAATATACAAAAATTGTACACAACTGAATTTTTTACAAATTTTGATTGAGAGACAACATTGCGGCCAACTAATTAACCACAAGCTCAATAAAACCACTTCTGTTCACCGTTTAAATATATCTTTTCACTCAAAAAGGAAGCCGGTCCATCAAAACCACACCCGCACTCATTCTGCTAGCACACCAAAGATACCTTTTCAGAAGGCACACTTGAGATGCCTGAATTGATGATCTTCCAGGAAGAGCTTGTGGTGTAACATCCTAAGAGACCCTAAGGCACTAATCTGAAGAATGAAGCTTTAGAGGAGGCCTGACTGAGGATCCCACAAGGGCTTGCATTTTTTTGATCTAACCCTACATAATCAGAAGTGTGTATCTAGCTCAGACCAAGTAGCTAATATTTAGAAAAAAAAAACAACCACTATACTGAAGCTAAAAAAAATAATAAATATGCAAAAAGCATAGGAATACAGTCACCCAAAAAGCAAGCTTTTTAATGACAATGAGAAAATGGTTGTCTAATATACGTCACAAAAGCTGATCATTTCATAAACTTTTTTTTATCAACATCAACATATACACATCAACATTTGCATGCCATACGTTCATTATGCATGTGCTCACCCATGCTCTGCATATGCACGAGAGCTGCCATCTTTACCGTCACATCATAACAACACTGAGTCATGGAAGGCATTTGACAGGGAGACAAGAAAATAAATATGCAGTAAAACTACAATGAAATCTACATACAAAGAACATGCGGATGAACTTAATTATTGGTTGAACCAAACACTCACAGGGTCAATTTACAGTCAGCATTCAAATTATTTTAATTTCCCTTAAAATGTGCTAAACTGGCTGGCTGCACCGTTGGTTCTACAAGATTCTAAAATCATCTACAAAAATTCACCAACATTTCTTCTATGATGCCAGATGTTCGCAGCATTCACAACTCAGCTAAAAGTGACTCAATTCCAATTTTTGCTTCATATCCAATTTTGGGTTGGACTGTTTTAGTTAATTTTGCAACCAATCCAAATCCGATGTGAGTGAGCACAGATAACTCCACAAAATTCATAAAAATAAATTTGTCAGACTGAAATGACCTAATCGCAGCTTTTAAAAGTTGCTCATTATCATCAGCAACCATACTATCAGCACTTCAGAACAGATCATCTACTTGAAGCTAAATATGTTTGGGCCCATCCAGATCTTGGATAGGAAACCATCTTGGTAAAGCTTGGGTTTTTGCTAGGAAAGAACTACAGGGGGAGCTAACCCTGTGGACTGTGTGCGGATCTCAATGCCCCAGTGCAGTGACAGGGACAGTGTGCTGTAAATATGGCACTATCTCCTTAAGATGAGACATATAACTGAGGTCCTGACACTCTGTAATAACTAAAGATTCCTGGGCATCTTTCAAAAAGAGTCGGCTTTATCCTAATGTCTTGGCTAAATTTCCATCACGCTATTGTCCTCTCTCTCAACCTTTCACCACTAATAGTTAATGTGTGGTGAGTGTACTGGCTCAGTAATGGCTGCCTTTGTATCATTCGGGTGGGTACTGCACATTGATGGCCATTGAAGTGGCTTCCTTCTTTATATGTAAAGTGCTTTGAGTAGTGAGAAAAGCACTATATAAATATAATTCATTATTAATATTATTTATTATAACAGACCATCATCAATATATTGTCTGCTGAGCTACTTAACATTTTTTCAGTGTAGAACATCTGCAAATTTATCAGTCCACGATAGCATGGAAGAAAAGAAAAAATGAAAGATCATAGGTGTTGCTCTGAGCTCAGTTCTCACTGTCTTACCTGTGCATAGAAACCTATGGACACGAGAGGATGGGGGAAAGTTGTGGAGGGGTTTTTTTTTGTTATCAAGTTCTTTACTGACAACAAAAAAAAAAAAACTATTTTAAGAATCAAACCCATTCCCACCCCACCTAATCAACTAAATATATCCCCCAAGCATTGTAAATAAACAACAAAAGAAAGTACAATTAACAAAAACAACATAAATTTATATAGCACATTTTCATTCAAATGATGCAGCTAAAAGTGCTTTACAGAATGAAGAAAGAAAAAAAAAAGAAAAAAATCTAAAAATAAAATTAGGCATTACTAATTAACATAGAATAAGAGGTCCAATGGCCAGGGAGGACAGAAAAAAAAAATCTGCAGGGGTTCCAAGGCCACAAGACCGCACGACCCCCACTAGACATTCTACCTAACATAAATGAAATATGAATAAATAAAAGTATGACTTGGCCGAGACCATCAGAGTGAAATCCATCACACCAAGTAGGCCCTGTGAAAAGGAGTTAAAGATAGAGATCAAAGAAGAAATGTTAAGTATCAAGGGCACATCCAATCCTTAACTCGTTTCACCCCACATTTCCATCTCTGAATACTTAGTTTGGATGACTGAATAATGACTTCTGTGGAGAGCTGAAGTAGAAGTAAAATTTATAACCAGTGAAAGAAAGAGAATGAGCAGATTCCCAGTGCAAGGCTAACAAAGATTTTGCAAGATTATTGTCTAGCACTAATGGCCTCTGCTGGAAAGAAGTGAGGGAGATAAGGGCAAATCTAAAAGAAGGAGTAACTGAGGCAGAAGAAGTTTATTAGAAGAGAGAATGGAGGACAGAAAGCTAGTGGCTACAGACCAGAAAACCTTTACCGGTGAACTGTCCCAGAACATATGCATAAATGTGCCTGGTCTGTACCCAGATCTATAGCATAATGTTTTTGAAGTTTGGGGTATAAATGATGTCCATATATGAATCGGATCTGCTAATAGTTAGGATTTTTTTAGGAAAGGGTGTCATTTTTATAAGACTTGGAAACATAAGGAAGATTTTCCTGCCATACTCAGAACATTGACAGTAGAGTATTCAATGCCTTACAGAGAGTCAAATACAAGGTAGCCACTGCTCTCCTAGTAATTGAAAGTGAAGAGACGTGGAGGGTTCTGATGCAAAGCAGTACATTGATAATTTCAGAATGTTGAGGAAAGTGATCGATAACTTGTGTCTTCCATCCATAAAACTCACTTTTGAAAAATACACACAAAGTGTGCCATTTCTGTCCAAAAACACATAGCAGTCGCGGAGCATTGGCTGACGACTGTCACCTCAGATGCTTATTAAGTCCACCATGTTGTTTTATTTCCATTGGCATGCTGATTTAGAGCTGTAATCCATCTCGATTTTTCAACACAGAGATGCAACAATGGTGGCATAAACACAGACAAAAATTAGTGGTGGAGTAAAATTTTAGACAATTCTGATTCAAGCATTAAAACATGTGGCACATTCACAATTTATCGTTCTGTATTGGATTTAGTGCAATATAGAAAAGTGGTGTAAACCTAAATGTGATCTGAAACGTTCTGATTTCATGTGCTTTTTTGCCCAATCACACTAATAAGCAAGCCTTGTGATGGACTGGCACCCTTTTCAGGGTTTGTTCCTGCCTTGCGTTCTCTGCTAGCTGGGATAGTTTCCAGCACATCCTGTGACCCTGTTCTGAATTGAGTGGCTTTGAGAATGACTAATAAACAAGCATACGGCTGTGCAGACAGAATGAAAGGGCATAAAGTGTCCCCATGAGCGGCAAAGCGTCGCAAATAATAATTTCATTGTCTACATACTGTATGTCAGGACAATACAACTACAGCTATTATTTCCACCAGTTCTTTAAAAGGGTAGTGTCATAAATGAGTGGAAAAATTGGAATTGAGTTCCATTTCTTATATTTCCCTACGCCTGTGATCATATCACCATGGCAGTTGATGAGTGAGACCTTGCTGGTCATTTACTTTCTCGTGTGACTACTAATGCCAAGACGGTTTTCATGCCTTTAGCTATTTTCAGTTTTTTCAATATTTTCAAAATGTGCAAATGTTTTTTAGACACCCTGTAAGTATTTACGCACACAAATATTTTTGATATACTTTGTGTGCTTAATGAGATACGGTTGTTGTTGTACATACAGTATTTTATCCCTATAGCATGAATCTGCATGTCAAGATAAGATTAAATATATATGATAATGAACAAATTTACATTTCTGATATTTAGAGATGTCCATTATTGATATTTTATTGGCATTCTCAAAAGAAATAGTTAACACTGAAAAGAGACTTTACTTACATTGGTGCTGCTATTATTAACTACAGTGTTATAAAGCATTAATCGTGGATAACGACTGCTCTGATGTTGGACATTGAGTTTTAACCATATCCCAAGGAATGTTCTGGAAAAGCGTCTGCCCTTAACCTGGAACTCACCTCAGGAGAGGGTCACCTGAAGGACTGGCCTTTTGTGCCCAGCTGGTGACACATTCTCAGAGTTAAAGTGAAGCCTCTGTCTGTGACTGGAAAGACTAAATGAACATTGTAATACCTATGGACCTAACCAGTTGGATTTACTTGTAAATACCACACCTCAGAGGAGCCTACAGAGCTCTTTAACAGCGCTTTAAAGAGGAGTTTCATTATCCGGAATGAAATCATCATTGACACTGTGTGTTAGAACCTCATGTTCTGTTGTGAGATGAATAGAATTTCTGCAATAAGCCTACACTGTAGTGCTGTAGATGTATTTCAAAAGCACATTATTATATATCCAAGTGCTATGATAAATAAATGTGATATTTAGCCATAATTCATTTACTATTTCTTTTAGTATTATTGTGATGTCATTGATCTCGTGTGCTGTATTTCAAAAGAACAATTTGTGGGAAATGCACCCAGTACCCCTTACTGAGAAACACTGCATAAGATCAGAAGGTTCAACAGAAATATTTGTATGTATCTGTTTAGCTCTTTTTAAAATGGGGGTGGGATGGATATTTTTGATAAACAAACCATAAAAAGGCAGCAAAAAGCTGGTATTTGATTTTAATCATATAATTTATTACCGGTTCATTGGATATTTCAAAAACAAGAAACCGCTGCAAGTCATTTTAAAAACAATATAGTCAGTGACCTTATGTGTGTTGACTGTGCAATGTAATCCAGCAAGGTAACAACATTCTTGTGTGACTTTTCTTCTTTTTAATTAATGCAGAATTGCTAATGATCTTTGTGTTATAAAAGCCTACCAGTGTATCTGTTTAACACTTATGCAAAGTCATGCAGCATACTCCACCATTTAGAAATTGTGCACAGTTAATGCTTGATATTTCAATTCAGTTTCTCCGATATTGAACGGTGGGCAAAATAAAACTGTTCACATGTAACTTGTTGACAATATTCTTGTAATATGTCATTGATTCCAATTTGTGTATGATACTTCTGTAAAGAACGGATCACTTGCTATGCAATTTCTTGCAACATGCACATGCACATTACAAAAAGGATTTCTGGGTATTAAAAAAAAGGTGTTTGGATGTAAATATGCTTTGATGCTGCCTATGTCTAATAGAAATTCAATTTGGGGTTGTAACTGAATGGTCGAAACCAGAGAGCAATATGAAAGGAAAAAAATGTAAGAAATGGTCATTTTAAAAATGCTTACTATTGAAACTGTCACTCCATGTTTAAAGGAATCAAAAGGGTATTGGCGCGTTCTTCTTTGACATCTCATATTCTGTATTATTAAGATAAGAGGCGTGTATCCTATGTGATTTAAATTGTCTTCCTTAAAATTAAAAAAGCAGGTCTTCTGAAAGGAAAAAGAAAGAAGATCGTTTGCAGTCTGAAGGCTAAAAGCACTAACAGGGTCCACATCTGTGTGAAGTATCTTCATTGGAAGCATATACATATAAAGCTGCTGCATTTATAATGATTTTTTCCCTTCTCCTGAGATTTGGTTGTTCAAAAAATGTGTCTCAAAAAATGTTTGAAGAAAACAAAAGAAATAAGTTCTCACAAATTATATGAGATTATGTCTTGTAAAAGATTGGACATTGAAGAAATGGCAGGTATGATAACAGAATTTTGTAGCACTTTAAGCACAAGCACAATAACTATCACTGTGTAATTTAAGAGTAATATCATGTCTAACTGCTAATTGCACAAATTGGCTTAGTCTCTCCGTAATCACTTTATGTTTTATTAGCTTCCACTGTCATTCATTCCACAACTGCAAGTTTAGAATCCTCCGTTACAAATCTGATCCACAAGAAGGAGGCTCCACATTTTGTGCTGTCATACTCATGGGTTTTGCTTTACAACACAGGATGTTTCACTTGGATGCGCTTCAGGAAAGGTTGCTGGGCTCTAAATAGGATGAAGAATTAGTGAGTTTATACACAAAGGCACATCATTTCACATCATGTAACAACCATCTAAAAAGAATCTCAAAATTTAAATGACAGATTTTTTTTATTTTCCAGGTTTAAAGTAATTTTCACTTGTTTTTGTTAATAATGAAGGATTTTCTTTCTTTCAACTGGGTATTTTTTATGTCATTTACAATGTTACAAAATTTTGCGGTATTCTAATTGGATTAATGACTGAATGCAGTTTAAGGAATTACAAAAACCCAAGGCAATAACATCCACCTCTTTGATTCCACACACACAGATATAATGGGACTATCTTCTGTTTTAAGAATGAAAAAATAAGTAAAAGTTTTAACTCAAAAAAACAAAAGCCAACATCCAAAGAAATTAATTTTTAAAGACTAATTTACAAAATTAAGTCAGATACAACATGTTTATTAGGAAATATAAAAATAAAAATTGTTTGCCATGGACTCAAAAGTGAAAATCATTAAATAGTTTAAAAAGTTATGTAACATATCTGCAAATCTAATAAAAAATACCACAAAAATAATTTAATTAATTAAACTGGACATCAGTTGGTCGTGTGCTGCCTCACATGACGCTGTCGTTGCATTTTAAAAATGCTTCTTAGAAGAAACAATTGGGGTCTCAGAAGCAAACAGGACAGAGCAGCAAATTCTAATTCACAAAATATAACTAAAATAAGAACAATATTATGATTGTGTATGGATTTTTTTGTATAAAATGATCAGAAAACATATGAAGGCTGAATGCATTATCTATTGTAACATTCGATAAGAGAACATGGAATGTCATTTCTGAACCTGCTTAATCTAAACCAGGGTCATGAGAGGTCATTTCTGGAGCCTATCCCAGTTAGCATTGGACTGGTCAGGGCACCAGTCCATCGCAGGGTGAACACACACACACACACACCCCAAACATGGCACTAGGTCCAATTTAACATTGCCAATCCACTTAACCTGCATGTCTTTGGGAAGTGGGAGGAAACCCATGCAGACGCATGAAGGACATACAAACTCCTTGCAGGAAGGACTTGGGACACGAACCCTGGTTGTCCAGTACACCACTATGCTGCCCTCAATTAAGAGGTACAACAGATATAACATGTATAAATAATAAACATTTAGTGTGTGGTCACCATACATTTTTACGGAATCAATTGGATATAGTTCCAGGAATAACAGAAACCCAAGGAAGTAACATCCATTTCTTTAATATTTTGCACAGATAAATATGAATTATCTTCTGTTGAATGTATTCTGGGAATTCATCTCCAAAATTTACCGTAAGTAAAACTTTTAATTTGAAAAAATCAAAAATCTATTCTTCAAGGAAATTACTTATTAAATTACTCAAACTCAAATTAAGTCATGGACACAAATCACCTACAGTAATATAAGTATGAAATATATACATATTAAAAATATGGTGTGTAGTCACTTTATATTTATGAGACCAAATATTACAAATCTATGGTCCTCAAAATGCTTTAAGTCATTTTTTTAAAACTTTTGTTCATGTTTTATGAATTTTTAGACTGACACTTAGTTCCACAGTGGACCTCATGCTTGATTGGTAAAAGATGTTACTGAAGAGTTACAATATCTAATCACTTTCAAATGCTCTGCACATGTGACAAAAGTAACCCAATAAACCTATCGAATGTAAATACATAGATTTCGATGTAAGTACATACATACATTCTCTGCCCACTATTTATTCAAGTCATGATTTTGAGGAGCTGAGGTCTTTCAGGGCAACACTGGATGGAATGCAGAAGCCAAATTTGAACACCGCAATGTCCTTTGCAGGGCACACTCAAACTCACTCATGCCCGGCCATCTTTCAGTGACCCATGAATCTAAAAAAGTAACAAATTTTAGTTGTGGAAGAAAAAATTAGAACCCTTGTAGAAAAACCCACTCAGACAAAGCGAGAATATGAAAGATGCACAAGGGCAGTACTTGGTCCGGGACATGAACTCTGGGCCAATGTGGCAAATAAACAATTTATGTTCATTAAAAACTATTTGTTTCAATTGTTGATTTTTTTCCAGCCTATTTTAATAGATACTTTTACATAATGTGGAATTATAGCCTAGAGTAAAACAGATGACTTGAAGACAAGTTAAAGTACTAACATGAAAGCATTGCACATACCATCAACCACAAAACTAAGATGAACAAATAAAGTAATTTAACAGTGGTTATCAATAAGAAACATAAATCACAGAAGAAAAGAAAAGCAAAAGCCTGGAGCATGACGTAGTCTGGAAGGAAAACGCAGAAACCTGGGAGGGGACACTCTTATGGCATAATCTACATATCCAGATGTCCTTGGAGAAAACAGCCATTTATTTCTTCACAGGTCAGGTAGCAGTACACAAAGAACAATGAGCTTCTAAAAACAACCTGACAAAAAAAGCCAGGTGAAGTAAACAAATTTTATAAAGTACATTGTGTCAATGAATTGAACGAGGCAAGTGAGACAAGTCATTTTACAGTTCTAAATGCTCTTCAAAATATCTATTTGATGTATTGCAAGTGTTCTGATTTCTGGCTCATAAAACTGAAGTTGACCATCCAAAAATCAACCTTAGCCCCAAACTCTGGAAGCAGAGCTGTTCTGCCTAGGCTAGAGAAAATCAATTTATGTTGAATGGGACTGGAAAATGAAACCTAACCTTACTTTGAGCAATTCGAGACCAGAAATCAAACCAATCTTTCACCAAAGTCAATAATACAAGCCCAAAGACCTAGTCAATAATTTCAAAGCACAAAGTCAGTATAAAGAAAAAATAAATTAAAAAACACATTTGCCACATTCTACTCAACTTTTTTCCAATCTCCGAGAAACAGAATTTATATGGTGCAGACTTTTAAACTAACGCTATAGTGATATCACATGCATCCCTGGCTACTCCTGTGGCAAGTTATGCAGAAATAGTGGTGCCAGATCTACCAAATATATCAAAAGTACAAATATGGGAGAAGGAAAAACCATAAAAACCTCTGTTCCAAAAAACAAAACAGTCTTTAATATTTAGATTTATTAAGTAGTCAAAAGTTATAAAAGGAGAAAACATGCAGGATTGGGCAAAAATGAAACAAAAAGGCTTTCCAAAAAGGCAAAGTTGAAAGCTAACAAATCCAAAACAAAATTTAAAAAATATTCATTTAAATGAAAGCCAGTCGAAAACTTGGGAATACAATCACAAAATGCAAAATCCAAAACCAAAGAAAAGGAGATAAATGTTATGCTGAAGCAGCCATTTCATGTGTTACTGGTTCTTAAATAGCCTTTTGGGCCGTACCCCAACTGGGGGGCCCTGCCCCCTTAAGCTCCATCTAAATCATACAAAGAACATAATTTACAAAACAGTTAAATGTACAGCAACTATAACACAATGATATTAAGCATATAAACAAAACAATATTCATAATTACATTATCCATAACAAAATATATCAAAAGGAAAACACGTTGTGAGTTAATTAGACTATTTAGCTCTACTATAAGATCAGAAATAATACAAACATTACTTGGAAACAGTGTGTTTTAAACAAACCTATTAAGAGGAAAAATGATTTTAAATGATGAGTGATAAGTTAATTACAATTCTACAGTACGCTTCCATTTTGTAATTTCAATTTGTTTCTTAGAATGCACCTAATCTTGTCACTTGAAGAGTGTAGTGCCTCATGCCACATTTAAGCCATCTCACAACACATACACACTGATCTAGGCATTTCTATATAACAAAGAGCTTAAACACTGACCTGGCCACCTGCATAGACAAATTCTATGATGAAGGCCATCTAGAAAACTGCACTACACATTTTGATTATTACAATATTGAGCAACTTGCTTCAGGATATTTATTGAAGGGAAATATGAATATACAAACATATATTCATTCTGGCAAAGTTTAGATGTGACATCCATTGTCTCAGGATACCTCAATAGAAAAGAGTTCAGTGAGTGGAAACATCACAGCCACTTTGATGGCCACTTGTGACTCCTTGCTTGTTCTATCGATTCATGTTCATGATATATGAAAAACGGTGCATTTTCAAATGTTACATCTGTTAAAAACATGTATTTCAATTTTAAACTTTTATAATGATATTGTCTAAGTGCAATGAGAAATTGAAAACAAAGAATACAGCATTGTGTAAACTAGTTATTTGCAAAATAAATGATAGGGTTTAGATGTGAGTTTTGCAGCCACTGCTGTAGAAGTATTTTGTGACATTTTTTGCATTTCTGAAAGATATAAAGGCATATTTTCTACCAATGGGTACCTTTAAAGGCATTTTACATTTCACTCCAGATCTTCAGTATATTATAATTGTTCTATGGTCATTAAAAATGCAAATTTTGTGAATATGTTATAAAAGATGAAGTTATTTATTTTCATAAATTCTCTTCTTTTTCCTAGTTCATGTGGATTCTTATGTCAATGAAATATATTTTTTTTCTGATAGTTTATATTATTATGTACTAATCACCCTGCAGTGCTGTGCAAAATGCTGTCTGTCATATGCGTTGCTGTGAATGATAATTCATTAACATTTTTATTTATGTCAGGCTCAGTGTACCAAGAAATCTGGCATTCATTCTACATTGTATTTATAAATAGCCCTGTAAAATGTAATTGTAATATATATGTATACACTCTAAATATATGTATGTGTGTATATATATATATATATATATATATATATATGAAGACATTTATGTGATCATGACCTGTGTAATAAATGTATAGATATGAAGAGATGTTTCATATTTATATTAAAAATTGAAATAAAAAAATGCCTGAAGTGTTCAAAAAGTGAAGTAAGGAAATAGCCCATCATCCTTCACTATACATAGCCCTTCTTCTGCTCTTTTAAGTATTTATCCATTTATTTTCTCAACACAGTTTTTACAGGACAGGGTTGCGGCTGCTGATCAACTCATAAGGAGATTTGCACGCCTGGAAGTACAATCACTGAATTCCTCCTCTTCGGCTGAGTAAAGTGCCAGTCCACTACTGGACATAACATTCACTGATGGTACTGTACTAAGCACTTCATCAAGAAAGATCTCTTTTGCCAGTCAAGGGTGAAAGTGGATGAAAAAATTATTGAATTGTATTGCATTTTATATATTGGGTGTGTACTAAGTTCATATTATTATTTAAAATATTTACTTGTGATTTAAAGTAGGCACAATGCACTTGGAGACATCAGAAAAATTCCTATGACACCAATTATAAGTGGATACTTGAAAAGTTATTTGTTGTTTATTACCGAACAATCCACATACAAGTGTTCTATATATAGCAATAACAGAAACCTAACTAAATAAAAGAGATGGAGATGAGTATAACATGGAGGGATTCACATTTTTATGAAGGATAGACAGAACAGAAAAGGAGGTAGGATTGCTGTTTATGTCAAACAGAATTTAAATGCAAGTCCTCTTCAGTTGGACGATGAGTTCCATCTTAATGAGGACATGCGGCCTCATCTGGAAAGAATTAGGGAAATAGGCCTTATTTTAGGAGTGTGTTATAGATCACTCAATGCTGATAGAAATTTCACTGCACATCTTTTTGGTTATATTAAGAAGGTAAGTTTAGTTTAGGATATTATAGTCATAGGGCACTTTAACTACCTGAATATTAACTGGGATAACCTTGCAAATTATATATCATACCAAGATAGGTGGTTTTGTCAGGTCGTATCCACTGATTCATTACAGAGGGTCTTAGAGGGCAGATTTGTAGTAGATGAAATTTAATGTCAGTAAATGTAAAGTATTATATGTATGAAGTACAAATGTTAGGTTTGAATACACAATGGGAGGTCTGAAAATAAAAAGTAAGCCTTACGAGAAGTATTTAGGAGTCATAGTAGATTCATCACTATCAACTTCCAGACAGTGTTCAGAAGCCATTTGGAAGGCTAACAGAATGTTAGGTTATATAGCACCCTGATGTGTGGTGTACATCCAAGGAGGTTCTGCTCACACTTTATAATGCACTGGTAAGGTCTCATCTGGAGTACTGTGTGCAGTTTTGTCCTATAAAAAGGATGTAGCAGTGCTAGAAAAAGTCCAGAAAAGAGTGACTAGGCTCAGTGCTACAGGGGATGAGTTATGAGGAAAGACTAAAATGTTTAAGCAAAAGAAGATTAAGAGGACATATGATTGAAGTGTTTAAAATAATGAAGGCAATTATTACACTGGATTGAAACTGTTATTTTGAAATTAGGCCATCAGGAACACGGCGACACAGTTGAAAACTTGTTAAGGGTAAATTTTGCACAAATATTAGGAAGTTTTTCTTCACAGGCAATTGAATTACATTTTCCAGTAGTGTGGTAGTTAGTAGGACTTTAGGGTCTTTCAAAACTTGACTTGATGCTGTGAGTCACACTCCCTGCTATACTGCATATTTGTGAGTAGGTGTAGCATTGTCTGAGTGCTCACAGCAAACACTAATTCAGAATTTTATTTGGTCAGACACGATAGAATCATTAGATATAAAATAAGACAAGCATAATACAAAACAGAATAAACACCTAACTTCGCTGAGAATGACAATTTTAATTAGTTGTCACAATCCCTTCATAAATAAGAAAGAACCTATTCTACATTACCTAAATCTTTCATATTTGATTATTCCACATCAGCTCTTTTTCTATCTTATGCCAGTGTACTTTTGGCCTTCTCCCTACCCCACAGCTTTCCAGCATGTCCAATTGCACTTACTTATAAATTTGTTGATTTCCATTTCAGAGAGTGTAAAACCTTGTCCTTTTTTTTTGAGTGAAGTTCAAAACACCATGTGAAGTCAGTCCCTTTTCCACCATGTCACATCCAGGGACTTACCTGTATCTACAAATAAAAAAGGCTAAGTAGTCTGAACGCTGACCCGGACACAGAGAGACGGACATCGCTTTTGCACCCAATACACGTTTATTTACAATTTTTACAAGTTATTTACATGCACACAAACCCCAGTGCCTCCAGCACCGATCTCACTCAGTCTAGGCCTCACAGTCTTTTGTGCCTTCCTGGCCGCCTCCAGTCCTCTCTCTCCAGCTCTGTCTCTCTTCCACCCGACTTCCACTACTGAATGAAGGGAGGCGGCCCCTTAAATAGGAACCCGGAAGGGCTCCAGCTGCTTCCCGGCATTCCTCCGCAGACACGCCCCAGTGTGGCGGAAGTGCCGGCTGCGCACCCGGAAGCCCTCCGGGTTTCCCCTGTCTTCTTCCCCCCAGCACTTCCTGGTGTGGCAGAAGTGCTGGGCTCCAGGTTTCTACAGGCACCAGGGCGCCGCCGGGTGCCGTGGCCCCCAACATAACCAAGGCGGTTGCCCCCTCATCCAGTCCTCCCGGGCGTCCCGGCCAGGCTCCAGCCCCGGCCAGATGCCACAGTAGTTACTGCTGTTTTTTATATAAATTAATAACAATACACCTTTATATTACTAATATTATGTAGCTTTGAGGAAATACTTGTCCATCTATTTCTAGAATTACTTTTTCCCGATGGATGATGCATGAGGTGCCCAAAAACTATTGGGATTGATCTATTCCTAGGGTAAAATGACTCTTCAAACATCAATAGCCACTATTAGTGTCCTGCAGATCCTTTCTCCCAACCAATAATGTGTCTTGCTTCGACAAGTAATCTCAAAGGATATATAATTGGTAGTGAATTGGAAGGACTGGAAATGAAAAAGTGTGACCATATATTGAGAAGTGGAATATTGGCAAGTGATGTGTCTGTAACCCACTATTTCAGCTAATGAAGGTATTACTGGTATTAATTGCAACCATTTTCACTATGGGTTGTGCTGTGTTGTGCAGCTGCCACAAACAAGATTTAAGGTACTGACACTCAGCTCCACTGGTTTTTTTTTAACATTTACTGCCATTTTTTCTACCTGAAATGTTAACACAGAAAAGCACAAGAAAAAAAATGCCACATTCTGGTCGTCTCCCCACAGATACAATGAATAAATTCTGGGTGTGATATGAATTCCAATATAGCGTTATCAACATCAATTCGGACCATTCAGCAGAATGAAATGGCATATCAGCAGTAAAATTAACTGCTTTGATCAGTTTTTACAATGCATTTTAACAAAAAATATGCAGAATGACCAATGAACACTCACATTAATAAATAACCAAAATGATTATACAAGGATTGAACATTTCAAAACAGCAACTGAACATTGTTTAAAAGATCATATTACCAATTGCTGGCAGGTAAAAAAAAGAAAGAACTTTAACTCAAAACAAGTTAAAATAATTAAATTATTTACAATATATATAGAGAAAGAGTGCAGCATTCTTACTTCCTCACAGTTACATTCAATGGATACTGAGAGAGTTTAACACTTACAACATCACATAACTGGGGGAACATATTGGAGAAAAATGGGCACAAAGCAGGGGAATATACAACATAACATATATGCATCAGAATTTGGTAAAGTTTCAGATTTCTATATTAGTTTAAACACTTGCTACACAAGGCAAACATTATTTTATAGCCAAGTCCAATGGTACTGCCATTTGCCCATTCAATTTATCATCAATCAATCCATCCATATTCATAACCAACTTAAACAGCAAAGGGTTTCAGGATTTCTACAGTCTATCCCAACAAGCATCAGGTCCAAGGGAGGAACAATCTCCGAATGAGGTACCAGTCTATTGCAAGGTCAATACACACAAGCATATACTACAAGAATATCAACAAATTAGAGCATACTAAGTAGCCCATCAAACTCACTTGGTCATCTAACAGCTAAATTTTCCAAATATTATATTCAGATTTTAAAACAAATAAAAGTTTCCACTTAACTATATCACCCTGCAGCTTGTTGTGGATTACCACAACTGTCAAGTGCAGAAGTGTTTGTTGGTTTCTGTCTTGCAAGACTCCATGGATGCATGGTTGCTCTTTTTTGCATAGCTTTTAGAGGTTCTGTATCATCTTCTATCTTATTTGGTATGATATGCCATGCCATCATCCAATCTTGTATACCCGCACCTGTCCCTTTATAAACATTTTGCATTCATCCATTGGTCAAGGGAAGCTAGAGCATCTTTCTTTCTTTCTTTCTTTCTTTTTAAATGTTTATGGCAATATAGGACCTGAAAAAAACTGCGAGTAAATTTAAAAGTTGGTGATCCACCTTCCCTGCAAATCTTCAAATTTATTCCCAAGTCTTCAAATGTTGATGGAATAAAAATAATAGGATACGAGATTTAGTCATAGTTAGAACTGCTGTGTTGCAGTTACAGCATTCTAGTTTCAAATTCCTGCCTGGCCTCTGTATGTGTGGAGCTTGCATGATCTTCCTCTGGGGCCTCTATTTTTCCTCTCATATTCCAAAATGCATGTATTGGGTTAACTGGGAACTTTAAATTGGTCTCATGTCAATGATGGCTGTGTTTATGAGTGTACCTTGTAATAAGCTGGAACACCATCTAGGGTTGATTCCTGCCTTGCACCTAATACTGACACAATGGACTTCAGCCCTCCATGTTCTAAGTTAGATTAAATGAGTTATATAATACATATACATACTTAAATATCTTGTTCCAATGTGCAAAATCTTCATTGTCCACATTAGAAAGATACAGTAGAGAACAGACCATTCTGCCCAACAAAGATCGGCAGTTCTATCCTCTTAAGTCCTTCAAAATAATCAGCCTAGTCGTTCTTCTCCGGACCTTCTTTGTTGCTGCTATATCAACAGATATGTGTTTTTTGTAGCCAGGAGACCAAAACTGCACACAGTACTCTAGATAAAGCCTGACCAGTGTGTTATAAAGCTTTACCATAACCTCGTTGGACTTCTACTCTACATACCATGCTATATAACCTAACATTCTGTTAACCTTCTTAATATCTTATGAACACTGTCTGGAAGTGATAGTGACGAGTCCACTCCGACCCCTAAATCCTTCTCATAAGATGTACATTTATAATTTTCAGACCTCCCATTGTGTATGCCAACCTAACATTTTTAGTTTCATTACTTCTTATTTCATCTGCTACAAATCTTCCCAAGCCTATATGCTGTCCAAGTCTCTCTGTAATGGATCAACAGGTTCTAAATTATTTGCCAATCCACCTATCTTGGTATCATGGACAAATTTAACCAGCTTGTTGGTTGCATTGCTAGCCAAATCATTTATATATATTAAAAAAGTAGCAATAGTAGCTAGCACTGACCCCTATGGGATACCACTCTTAACTTCACTAAATTCTAATAAGGTTCCCTCCACCATAACCTTCTGCTTCCTGTGCCAATTCTGCACCTATCTAGCCACTACACACTGAACTCCCACTTCTTTTAGTTTAATGCTCAACCTCTCATGTGGCACCTTATGAAATGCTTTCTAAAAGTTAAAATAAAATATATGATATGCACCACTCTTTTGTTTCCTCTTCATTGAATTCCAGCATGTTAGTAAAACACAATTATCCTCTTTTGAACCCAACTTACTATCTGGGTTGGGTATTCTATAGCACACTCCTAAAATATGGCCTCTTTCTTTAAAGCTTTTCTGAAGAACCCAGATGTCCTCACTAACATGTGGCTCATCATCCAACTGAAAAAGAATTCTGCTTAACATAAATTATGACTTCTCCTCCTTTTCCATTCTGTCTAGTCTTCCTAAAAATGTGCACCCACCTATGTTATACTTTTTTTTTAAGATATGTTATTGCAAACTGACAGCTTCAATATTAACTGAGATCTGACACTCCTATAGTCTCAAAGGATTAATCTGAATCATTAAAGTCACTAAATAGAATACCAAGTTTCTTTAAGAATCACTGGGCACAGTGTACTTGAATGACAGGTAAGACTTATAAAATTCTAAAGGAGTCAGAAAATAAAGAGATAAAATGCACAGATTCATAAAGTATTCATATCCCTATAACATGCTAGGATATTCCATTAAAAAATGTTCATTTAATGTTCAGGAAATGGAAGCTGGATCACACTGTCCAGGACACTATCCAGAAAAGCCCAGCATCTGAAGAAATTTAATGCATTTGAATTCAACTTACAATAGTCAGTCAATGTGACCTGCATTTTTAAAATAAGATTAATTCATAAAATAAGCCCTGTGAACAACAGAAGAAAATGCCAAGTTCACAAATACAGTGCACGTGCCTTAATTTGAACCCAACACTCTGCAACTTTGAGTTAGCATTGCTAACCATTCTGAAACCAATGTTCATTTTTTTTGTTTATTGCTTTGAATTGCCATAAAAAGATACCCTCTAACAAAATGTAACTGCTTCATTATGAAGCAATTAGATTTAATATATTTGTGATATCAAGGAACTGATGAGGTTACTCACTTCCTCTCCTTTTTCTGTGTAAACACATCAAGGTTGCCTGTCTTGACAGCATAGAGTGAGTCCAGGATCAAAACCACAGCATGGTAAATGAAATGGCTGCCATTTTTAGTAAAACTGCTGTTAAATTCACCCAGTGCAACTTACTGCCACTTTAGCCTTCCTTCCCCAGGAGAAGTTCATTACAGAGAAATGAATAGCCAGGGGGGTTAAATGTTCAGTACAATTGCATGTGGTTATTTGTAAAATGCTTAAATTATCTGACAGGAACCCACAGGCAGCAAGAGTCATCAAAGAAAATGCCTGCTAAATTTAATTAATTTATGTGACATTCAAAAATTGACTTAGATGAAAATATTACAGTTTAAATTTTAGCATAACATTATTATTTTCAGTTCTCATTTCAAGAGGTCACCTTTCATGCCACACTTCAAAGCAGAATTTTGGCAATAGACTAATTTGGATATTCTTAGGAGCCAACTCCAGGTTTCTGAGAATCAAGAGAAACTGCCAGAGACACAAGGGCACCCAAGCAAAGGAATGTAAGGTACTGTAAATGCACACGTTTTCAGCTACTCATTGTTTATGTCATCTACACACTTTGGTGGGTTCTTCACCATTTTATAGTTTTTGACAATGTCTATTACTGGCCACACCCCCTTATACATTTATAATATCTAATTGATCAATTTTCCAGCAGTCAGTCGATCAATGGGGAGAAATGAGGGAATTATTTGGATAACTTCTCTAGCTTCTTGTCCATTGCATATTCAATTTCTCTACTGATCGTTCATTCTCTGCTAATTTCTTGTGTTCCTTAGCTGTCGATTCTTTTTTAATATTCTTAGTTATGGACCTTGTACTTGGATTATGACTTTGCTCTCAAATGCTTCTAAGTACTTGCATTTCCTTCAAATTTGGCGACTGTCCTGCTACATCCTGCGGCTCCATATCTAACCATAACTGTAATTATCAGCCACTCCAGCTTCTTCCAGTACTGCTGAGACTACTATGTTCTCAAATGGACCACCTCTCAAACATGGTTTAAAAATAAGTACACAAGAGCAAGCAAATTGTCATCACAGGCACTGCACAATTTGCAAGGAGATGAGAACCTCTTATTGATATTCACTGAGTTTAGTACCCGTGCTCTTGGTAGCCACAGTGAGTTAGGAAGTCTACATTAAAAGAAAAGGGGGCATATTGAAACCATATTCTTTCAACTTTCTGTTATAATATTGAATGTCAATACTAATTCCTTTCTTTTTCAGTAATAAATGTATTAAAGACAAATAATTAAATAATAAAAAAAAATGGAAAAAACAGAAAAGACAGTCCAATTCAACCAAGTCAAATACAAACTGTAGTGTGCACTCACTAAACGTCAATTAACCAGCCTCACATACAAAGGCTGAGGGCATTCCTTCAGCAGTGACATCATGCTGGCCCCTTCTCTTGGAGTGGTGAGACATGAACTCCTTCTAAGATGAAGCCAAGAGGTGAGTTGGGATGAAGCCTCACTGGAAGAGACATATGGTATCCAGAGTGAGGAGTAAGAAGGGGACAATGTGGGATGTAAACATGATAGTTTTTGATACCTGTGCTAGTGCATAGATAGATAGATAGATAGATAGATAGATAGATAGATAGATAGATAGATAGATAGATATTGTCCCCAGGGGGAAATTTGGCGTTATACAGAAACTCTTTACATAAATGAATACATAAATAAATCAATCAATCAATAAATAAATACAATGGTCTGAACATACACAAGAATGACTATAATACAAAAGAAAACTTCTGACTTGGCAGTGTCACAAAGTGGACACTTGGTGGCACTGTTGCTCACCTTTACCCCAACAAACAAACACTGGACACAGCTTAAAAGTGCCAAGATTATTTTTTAACTGTCTTCTCAATAGTTCCCCAAAGCACCTCCACTACAACAAACAGGCAATAACTATAATAAGTATACAATAATTAAACAATTCTCTCCTCCCAGCAGCTCCATCACACTCCCTCTCGACTCCGACTCTCTTGCTGGGTCTCCACTAGTCTTTATATAGTCCTTGACCCGGAAGTGCTTCTGTCCTTCCGTCCATGTGATTCACCAGCACTTCCGGGTCAGATGGAGAAGTATTTTCTTCAGCCTGGAAGTACTTCTGTCCCCATGACTTGAGAGTACTTCTGGGCTATATTGGAAACAGAAGTCCCCGTGTCTCCCTGCAGTATCCCCTGGTGGCACCCACGGTACCCAGCAGGGCTGTGAAGCAGAACTCCATCTCCCATAGTGCCCCGCGGGAATCTTGGGCACCGCTAAGCTGCAGGGAAGTCGCCATCTAGCGTCCTGGGGGTTTTGGCTGGGTTGAGCTGCTGGGTGTCCCAGTCCCCGTGAGGCATTATGCAGACATATTGCTGCTGGTATAACGTAGCCCCCATATCATTTCTTGACACACTTCTCTTGAAAGTCAGCTAAAAGTCCTCAGTGTTAGTGTGCCAGAGACAGGATTTGCAGCATTGTTCATAATGGTACTGCGTTTTGTTTCATTTCTCTTCTTTGCTGCTGGCATTGGCAGAGGACAAACATGAATATCAGCAGAGTTTCTTTGCAGCCTTTGTCAATATTCATAAAGTGTTTGACTCAGTTGATTGAGCTTCCTTGCGGGACACCCTGAGACTTTGCAGGATCCCCCCAAACTTGCTCAATATCATGGCCGGCCGGTACGGTAGTACTGTGAATGCTGTGCAGAGTGGAGGCAGAACCTCAGTATTTTCCCAGGTTGATTCTGGGATTCATCTAACAAACTGCATTCTGCCTGACAGATAGTCCATTGTCCACAACACCATAGATTGCTCCACCCACATATCTCTGAGCTTACCCCTTAACAAGGATGGCAGGATGGTATTGAATGCACTGGAGTAATCAAAAAACATAATCCTCACAGTGCAGTTATCTTTGTCCAGGTGAAAATAAGCCTTGTGGAGCAGAGAGATGTTTGGATCCTCCACTCCAACCTTTGTCCGACAAACTGCAGTGGATCCAGGTGGTCTACCACAACAGGACTCATATAGTCTAGGAGCTGGACCATCTGCAGGATAGCTCTACTACTGCCATTTCCCAGCCTTCAATTGTGTGTTGCTCTCAGACATCCTTGGAGTCCTTTATTTTTTTCAGGGATAATGTTCTTCATAGTATTTTGCTTTACTTAACTTGCATGGGTTGGCTACTGCCTTCCAACATGGAGTGTCCTGGGTGCTCAGTGTGTGGAGTTTGGTAGTGAAGAAGTGATTCGTTTGCAGGGAAAGGACCTAGCCACCTTGAAAATATTGAGTATACCATGAATCCCTCTTAATACAAGAGTGCTCTGAAGGAAATTGAGAGTCATCTATCCAACGACTAGAGCCTGGACAAAATTGAAAGTGCAGAAAGACAATGTTCCTAATTATGCCAGCAAATCTATGAATAAATAACTGAAAAACAAAACAGGTTTTGGATATTAAAATTTAGACCTCAATCCCTCTCGGGTGCTATGGCTACATTTTAAGAGAATTATGCAAAAAGAAATGTTCTCAAACCTTAAATAAGTGAAGCAGTAATGAAGAGTGGGCAAAATTTTCTCCAGTACTTGGAAAAGACCTCTAAACTCAGATGGGACACAAGTACAGTACTTCAAGTCAGTTCTGCTAAAGGTGATCATATGGTGTGCATACTTTTTCACATTTGGATTCTGCGTGTTGGCTAATTTCCTCATTGAATAAACCTGTGCTGTCTTGTCACCTGAAGCTAAGCATTGACTACTTTTAGGACTTGGTGAGGACTCCATGATTGGTAGCTTTGTCCTGAAATGTAAAAGAGGATATTTTTGATTGTACACATGGCACTACTTATATCAACATGAAATTTCAGCATTATTAGAGGAACTAAAATGTCACATACATTTTTATATGTAATCAATAAAACACGCCATATTTTAAATTCCAGTACAAATACAACTAGTTTCTTAGCAACAGAAATCCCAATATGCATACCTGAAATTTTGCCTCCTTTATCAACCTGGGAAGGGTAAGGATAGAAATAATTTATCTAGGAGACAGTAATCCGATATTTTTTAATCATTCTTTCTAAGTTTGTGAAATATAGTTTATTCATATTTTATGACAGATTTTAATCATAAGAACTTAACTAGCTGCATCATTCAACATGTGCACTATGTAAAAAATAATGCAGTGGAAATCAATCAAGATCATTCTATGAACAGGTAATAAATGGCAAACAACAAGAAACAGCACAATGCTTTTACCCCCATTTTACATGGAAGTGTCTTCCTCTACTGTGGAGTGAACCTTAATCAACGTGCCCAATGATCGTTCTTGATCCGCAATACAAATTGCAATAGCAGGTAAACAACAGCTTTCCAGCCCATCTATTGTGAAGAGGTTGGTGGTACATAAGAAACATACATGAGAAATTTGAAAAACAAGAGGAGACCATTCAGTCTATCAAGCCCATTTGTTCAACTGAGGTGTCCCAATATCTCATCAGATTCTTCTTAAAGGTTCTCAGAGTTTCCGCTTCAACTACATGTCCTAGTAGTTTGTTCCATAGGTCCACAACTCTTTGCATAAAGAACTGCTTTCTCGCTTCAGTCCTAAAATCACTTTCCCTTAATTTCCATGCATGTTCTTGAATATGTGAATCACTGTTAACCTGACACAATTCTGCCTAATCTACTTTATGAATGCATTTGAGAATGTTGAAAAGCAGGATTATATCCCACACTGGCTCCTCTGCTCAAGACTAAACAGGTTTAATTCTCTAAGTCTGTCACAGTACGACATGTCTTGAAGTCCTGAAGATGCACTTGGTTGCTCTATTCTGACCAACCCTGGAGGTGCTCTCTTCAAGGCTCATTCCACCATGGTGTGTTAGGAAGCGACTCTGGGGTTTTTTTCTGCCTCCTTCTCTCAGGCAATTCAGTGCTCGCAAGTGATGTACTTAGTTAAGTTCATTTATTCATTTATTGATTGATTGATAGATCGGTTGCATTACCTGTCCTGTGTGTCTGTATTTTTGTTTTTTATGTTTCTGTTGCTGTATGCATCTGGATTTCCCCTTGGGATTAATAAAGTTTATCTAATCTAATCTAAAATAATCTAAATAAAAAAAAATAATGGTCCATTGGCAATGAACTGTATTCTAGTGCTTTTTGTACAAACTGCCTAAAACTCTAGCCATGGTGTTATTTTAAAGAAATAATTATTGGTTGGTTGATCAATTGGTGCCTCTAACAGTAATAGTTTAGAAGAACAGGCCACTTAAGTCCCTTTACCATACTTATTTAATTTGGTCTCTCCAATTTTTTAATGAAGGATTGTATAATATAATTTTAATTCTTAGCCTTTTATCGAGATTCTTTCAAAAAGGTAAATTAACAATAAAAAATCATTTTGACTTGCACAATTTATTTTGGCAGGTTCATTGGATGCATATTATAATTTTATTAGTCTTCTAATTCACAAGGATATATTAATCAGCATTTTCTTCAAACGTAATCTTATTTTGAATATCATTTGCAGGGTAATTACTATATATTTAAATAACAGAAAAAATGAAGATATATTGTAGAGAAACGAGCAAAGTCATAACAATAAATCACTTTAATTTCCTAAAATACAGCCCTCTTAAATTCGAAGAAATCTCATATCACAAGTTCTTTTCTAATTCGTAATTTGGCTGGCGAGGTCATATAAAGTCTGCTCATGCAAATCCTGCATAAATTTCAGTTAAGGGGATTTGCCTAAGACTTTTGTAAACAACACATTAATTGAGAACAATGTCTTCTACCCTCTCAGAGAGGCCTTCCTTTGATGAATGAACACTAACTGTTGCTACAATGAGTTTTAATGACTGCTTTATGCACACTGTTAATTAGACATTTAGCAAGTTGGATTAGCAAAGCTTCCATGGCTATTTTGTTAAAAAATATTTTAGAATTGGAAAGCTTTCAAAAATAAAATGGAATGAATAGCAAGTGCTTCTGCTGAGCACATGGAAATATCCTGGAGTCTTGTAGTTTATTTGCAGAAGATTTGCTGGTTGGGTTTTTTCTTACTAGTTAATCTGCTGGAGATTGCATAAGGATGTGAAAGTTTAGTTTGCAATACTGTTTATTCTTAATTTCCTTACTTTCTCATAACATTATATCACAGATATGCAGTATATTATACACAATGTATGGATATCTACTAAGTTATATGATGGCTAGAAAAAAAAAATCTGTCCACTTTTGTTGAGGAGTATAAAGTGTGTGATATCCAGAATATATAGTTAGATGAAAAATACTTTGTGGGTCTTTATTTGTACTGCTAAAGAGTCGGGAACCTGGGCAAACTCGTTTTCTACCCACAGGGTTTCATTGATGAAGAAAGCAGCATCTGGGCCAGATTTATGATTTAATGAGTTTCTTTCTTTCCTGTTTGCTTGGAACTACAGAAAATGCTAGAGTCAGGGGTGCATGAGCTGTTTCATTAGACTCACACTGTAAAGTAGCTGAACCATGGTGGTGCATGAGCTGTAACATTTGTGAATGGCCCCAGAAGAGTCAAGCGGATGAATGCTATTGGTCATTGCAACTGGATTGTGGCTGAAATAGGACTAGAGGAACCAAGGGAGTTGCCTGCACCCATTAGTCCAGGAGTTGTGATTGGACATTCTGCCTCTCTCTCTGTCTCTCTCTTTCACCATCTTGTCACGAAGAGTAGAACCACCTCTCCCTCTTCCCATTTCTCCATGAGAAAGACAGCTGTCTCTTGGCAGCCATATTGAGACAAGCATGTGACCTGTTTCGGCATAGACACACGCATGGACCACTACACATGGACCACTACAGCTACTTGACTCCTCCCATTTGAGAAGTGCTTCTGTCTGCTACGATATCTTCCTGTCTATGTGACTGCTACATCAATATATGACATAGCAGCAAATAGAGTTTAGATGTGCATTGTGGTCTGGGTATATACTAAGTGTTAAAATGCTATGGGTATATTTTTGCATGGTTATGTTTGCATTACCAATTAACACAAAAAGGTAAGCAGAACCAAACAAATACATGATAATTTGAAACATAAATCAATATATTAATTAAATCTTAGCATAGTATACAATAAAGAAATAACACACAGTAATAAGGAATTTTATAAATAATGCACAGCATACATATCAAAACGTAATAGACAAATAAATTTGATTAACTATATTTATACAAGAAATATATAAATACAAAATATAAGTGTCTAATATTAGACACTAATGTGTCTAGTAACCAACATAATAGCCCCAATCAAGAAAACATAGTAGTATAAGTTTATATGTGACATATACACATATGACTATATAACCATGAGAAGATCGATACAATGTGAAAAAATAGAACAAATAGATTAATTGGGGAACAAATGAGTAAAATAGAATGAACCAATCAGTTTAAATTATACAGAAGACAAATCACAAAGCCTAATTAGGCAACATATTAGGGGAAACCTAAACAACGTGTCACTGGAATCCTGTCCATCAGTATCACAGGAATCATGTCCCTTTTACCTGTACATATGGTGAAGTATAGATCTGGCCAACACGTTTCAAGGAGAAAACCTCTTCTTCAGGGCACAGAAACAAGATATTAACTTCAGAAATATATATATATATATATATATATTAAAAAATAATAAAACAGTGAGTTGATTACTCATATATACATCTCACACCACACAACAAAAAATAGAGTACTACCTAATGTATAAGAACAGTAGCTCCATCATTAAGGAAAATCCATCGTCTAACCAACCCAACATTGAAAGGTGTATGAAAAAAATAAACAGTATTTATAAATCAATAGAATTAAATGTACAAGCCAACAGGAAGAAAACCATTTATCCAGAGTTAATAACCTACCTCATTGTTGACTAAGTAAATAATGAAAAACTCTCAACTTAAGGGCATGTATTTTCTGTATAAGAACCAAACAAAACGCTAGCTTAATAAAATACACAAACAACAATTACATGTAGAATGAAAATAATGAAAACGCAATTGTACCTCACACAATTAAAATGCGGCAAAGCAGTCAGCGATTGTCTGAATGGAAATGAAAACAGGAAATAGCAGACACTAAGGGGTATATCACAGAAAACACGCCCAATCAAGTAACTCGTTAAAACCAATGGGATGTAATGCTTTTAATTGAAAAATCCACTGTGCTTCCATGTGTAACAAAACGTTATCAAAGTTACCCCGATGGGGGTGTGGTTTTACCACTTCAAGGACAGTGAATCTGAAGTATGAACCTTTTTGATTATTAGTAACAAAGTGCTCAGTGAGACTAGTAAAACCCAAACAAGCATGAGAATAGACTGCAACTGTCACACAGAGCATAACTGGGGGAATAGGGTAACTTAGGGTAACTTTTCAGGTGACAGATGTCAAGTGATAGGCCTTTATCCTGAGCTTGGTCAAGATAAACAAGAGTCAGAGTATGCTGGGAGAACTGGAAAATGAATCAGGATTTTAGAGTGTTTTACATAGTCAGGTTGTGTATAAATATCGAGTTCGAGGTACTGTAAATATCCTTGAGCCTTTTGTGAGATGAGTTTGTTGCTTATGAGCTTGAAGTTATAATAATGCTTTCTAACATTTTCTTAATTTTTTTTTTTGTAGATATGTTCAAACTGCAAAATGTCAGCACACTCCACTGGCAGAGATGAGAACAGCTAGGGTGTCTTGTTTACATGCTCAAGGAAGGGGTGAGGAAGTGGGGATGTGTGTGTGTGTGTGTGTGTGTGTGTGTGTTTGGCTGGGGACTGTTGTTTTTTTTTTTAAATTGACACTTTCAGAAACTTATGTTCTATCCTTGGAAAGAAATTCTCCCTTTCAGCTTTTACTGAAGAAAACATAATCTGAAACTAAGAAACAGAACCACCTAGGAATGCCTACTACAGCTAGTATAATTACTAGTATTGCCTTTGATGCAAAAAAATATTTTTATGGGAAAGCTTAGCATTGTTGGGAGGTTAGATTGTTCGTTCCTTGTCTAATTGTGGTTCCTTTAAGGGCAGAAGGGAACGTCTTTATGACGCCCTCTATTGGTGGTAAATTGGTTTGAAGTATAGGTTTCAAAGCAAAGACAAACCGAGTCAGTGAGCAGCCTTCCATAGAGGACTTGAGGGTAAAACACAAGTGGTGTAGCACAGACAGTGAATCAGGTAAGAAGTTACAAGTAACGTAAGTGTAGCTGCTTTTGACAGTTATTCCTGTTCCTGATCTAAAAAAGAAGGTTAGTTGTTACCACTTGTGTTGGGTACACAACAAAACGTTTAGCTAGCAAATGAACTCCCTGCAGCTGATAGGAGGCAACACTAACTAACTAATTCGTTGTTTCTTAAACTGTGGGTCACAACCCAATTTGTCTGTACATGGGTTGCGCTGAATTGTGAATGTCATGTTTGTTGGGAAGGGTAAAGTGTTGAATTATTGACCATTTCCATTTGTGGGCGATTGTTGTGTTCAGATATGCATGCTTTGTAACGTTTGTCCTTCCTGAGCCGCCTTAGAGTGGGGCATTCCTGATGTAGGTAATGTATCTGCCACAAACACATACAGCGAAATTCATCCTGTCTGTTTAATTCTATGGTAGCATAGCCAGTAATGTTATATCTGTAAAATGTTACCATTCTATACTGCTACTTATAGTTTAAATCTGTTATCAAACTGTTATTTGCATGCTAAATATTATATTTCTTTATTTGTAGTTTCACACCTGCTCTTTATTAATAAACTGGAGATTTATACACCTCATGTCAAGTCAGTCTCCGGGTCATCGTATTGATGAAGGGAGGAGTTTAGCTGCCTGAATATCTATTACCATGTACTGTAATAGTGAGATCAGAACAGTGAATTACAACAGTACTAATTACAGTATGCAAGTGAGGGGGAAAAAATCCTCCTTGATGATGATGTCTGCAATTCTCCCCAGATGTCATTTGTCAGCAGTTCTCCAAGGGGATCTGCAAAAGTTCTGCAAGGGGGTAGAACCCCATGGATGACTCTCCCTGGCGATTGCAGGTTGTGAAAACATGCAAAAGGCAAATTTGCCAGAAAAAAGTTTAAGAACCATTGAACTAATGTGTTAAAAAATCAAAAGTGCTCTGTGCTTATTAATTTGGAAACTTTATTGTGCATTATTCTACTAATTAACCATATTTTACTATTTGTTCCATCCCTATACTTATTGTTTGCAACACAAACACTGATTCTGAAAAGACAGTGTGAACATCATAAGTCAACCAGTCAACCTTGTACTAAATCACACTCTTAAATGATTTGATATATAACACCTACTGTATATTATTAAGTACAATCACAAAAGATCTTTCACAAAAATACATGCAATGGAAAAACTGAAAAAAAAATTATTATTCAAAAGAGTAAAATCCCAAAGACATTCAGAATCTGGACACAGCCTTCAAACAAATCTATGATAAAATCTGAATATAATATGAAACAGTTAACTGAAGGCAGCCAGGAGCCTACATACATAAAGAAGTCATAGAAAAATGTCTGCCTTCCGAAGCACAAGTTTGTTGAGTTAAATGTGCAGTTTCTTTGCTTTTGATAAACCAGGAAATGACATTATAACAAAATGGCATTAGTGAAATCATTTCAAACCAGCCAAGGCAAAAACTCAGCTCTAAGCTTGTTGCATCAATTATCTATCAGGGTGAACTAAAAATAATTCACAGCAGAGAAAAGCATAAGCAACCAGCAAAATGAAATATTCAACAAAGGAGAAATAGCAGTAGTGTTCTATTTCTCAGTTTCTCATAAATAAGAAATTTCATTCATCATGATTTTTTTTACGTATGAATATAGTGCATGCATGGGTAATTCTCACTTTACAAACACAAACTCATGACACGGAACTTCCAGCTTGTGGAAAAATGTAGTTCTAAGTGTCAAGATCCAAGTGGGATGACACTTTAGCTGGACTTTATAACATTTATAAATCACTATATCTTTATTCCATATTATTGCCATTATAAATTGTAATGGAGATGTAGCTGACTGGGACAGAATAAGCCTGTACGGGCCAAATGTTTTTATGTATCACAAAGCATTTTTCAGTAAAGCTCTTTTCCATATTAGACAAGATTTAACCCTCATAAAGGCTTCATAGACTTTCCTCTTTAAGGTTTTTCTCAATTGGCACATTATAATAAACCCAGCATCATTGAAAATGTGTATTTCAAAATCTCCATTGAAGCATTTGTAATTTATTCACTGTGGAGCAGCATGGTTGCACCATTGATAGAATTGCTGCTTCATAACTCTTAAGAGCTAGGTTATTTTCCCCTCTTGAATTAAGGTGACTTATTTATCCCATAATATAAAAAGGATGATTAGACAGATCCAAGTAACAATAGAAGAGTAACCCTGAAACACATCATAGATAAATGGAATGAAGCAATTATTAAGGAAAATATAAAGCACCATATGTCAAGAAGAGGTATATTAGCAAGTAGTCAACATGGGTTCAGATGGAAGAGATCTGAACTAATATACTATAATTCCATTAGGAAGCAACAAAGTATATAATAAGAGAGGTGCCTGTGATATTACTTATCTTGATTTTCAGAACGGTGAATCTCAACTATTACTTTAAAACACATTCATTAACCCTACTGTTATAAAGTTACTGTTTACACAATGTACAACAGACACACAGAACAAATTAGCAAGTAGTGTTGTAGACAGTAGGACTTTAGAGACATTCAGAACTCGGCACATGTTATTTTGGAGAAACTAGGTGAACAGGATTATCAAGCATGTGGAGCTGAATGGCCTCCTGTCATCAAGACAGTTCTAAGATTTTATGGTTTTATCTAAGTGGTTTTTCTTTTTACACTCCAGTTTCCCCAGTAGAAATCGGTTCAGTTAAGTGAGTTGGTGGTTCTAAATACACCTGCATTGTGTAAGTGAGTGTGGGTGAGTGTGATGGAAAGGTGTCCCTTACAGTTCAGGTTCCTGCTTGAACCTAATGCTGCCGTGATGTCCTGTGTTCTCACCTACTAACCATCTATGTACAGCTTGCACTTTCCTACCCCATCTTTATACTCCAGCTACTGTGCATTATTTCAAAGGCACATGTGTTTGGTTCATTTGTGAGTACAAAATAACTTAGTATAGCTTTGTTTATGTGAGAGTGGCCAGGGTCATTATTGCACAAATAATTCACATTTTTTGTTTCGTGTGTTTGTACCATTTCATCATTAATGTCAAATTTTATGCACTTGTTTTCACTTTCCTCATGTGTTCCATTGTTTATGTGTTTATATTTTTTATATCTTTACATTTAATACAATATAAATATAGTACTGTTAGCCAACAGGGTACTGGCAGAAATTGGGCTACTGTTGGAAAAAAGAAGGAGAAGAAGAGGGGGGAGATGTGTCCAGAGGCAGGAGGAGAGGAGGAAGATAAAGAGAGTGGAACTGAGGGTAGGTACTTTGAATGTTGGCAGTATGACTGGTAAGGGAAGAGAGTTAGTCGATATGATGGAGAGAAGGAAAGTTGATATATTGTGCGTGCAAGAGACTAAATGGAAGGGGAGTAAGGTCAGGTGGATCGGAGGTGGATTCAAATTGTTCTATCATGGTTTGGATGGGAGGAGAAATGGGGTAGGAGTTATTCTGAAGGAACAGTATGTCAAGAGTGTTTTGGAGGTGAAAAGAGTGTCAGACAGAGTAATGATTATGAAGCTGGAAATTGGAGGTGTGACGATTAATGTTGTTAGTGCATCATATGCCCCGCAAGTTGGGTGTTCGATGGATGAGAAAGAAGATTTCTGGAGTGAGATGGATGAAGTGATGGATGGTGTACCCAAGGGACAGAAAGTGGTGATTGGAGAGGATTTCAATGGACATGTTGGTGAAGGGAACAGAGGAGACGAGGAGGTGATGGGTAGGTATGGTGTCAAAGAGAGGAAAGAAGAAGGTCAGAGGATAGTGGATTTTGCAAAAAGGATGGACATGGCTGTGGTGAATATGTATTTTAAGAAGAGGGAGGAACATAGGGTGATGTACAAGAGTGGAGGAAAGTGCACACAGGTAGATTATATCCTATGCAGAACAGTCAATCTGAAGGAGATTGAAGACTGCAAAGTGGTGGCAGGGGAAAGTGTAGTTAGGCAGCATAGGATAGTGGTCTGTGGGATGACGCTAGAGATCAAGAAGATGAGGAGGAGAGGAAGGGCAGAGTAAAGGATCAAATGGTGGAAGTTGAAAAAGGAAGACTAATGAGCAGCAGTATGGTTTCATGCCAGGAAAGAGGACCACAGATGCAATATTTGCTCTGAGAGTGTTAATGGAGAAGTATAGGGAAGCCCAGAAGGAGTTGCATTGTGTGTTTGTGGACCTGGAAAAAGCATATGAAAAGTTGCCTCAAGAGGAGTAGTGGTATTGTATGAGGAAGCCAGGAGTGGCAGAAAAATATGTAAGAGTTGTACAGGATATGTACGACAGAAGTGTGACAGTGGTGAGAACTGCAGTAGGAGTGACGGATGCATTCAACGTGAAGGTGGGATTACATCAGGGATCGGCTCTGAGCCTTTTGTTATTTGCAATGGTGATGGACAGGTTGACAGATGAGATTGAACAGGAGTCCCCGTGGACTATGATGTTTACTGATGACATTGTGATCTGTAGCGCGAGATGGGAGCAGGTCAAGAAGACCTTGGAGAATTGGAGGTTTGCTCTAGAGAGGAGAGGAATGAAGGTCAGAAGGAATAAGACAGAATACATGTGTGTAAATAACAGGGAGGTCAGTGGAATGGTGAGGATGCAAGGAGTAGAGTTGGTGAAGGTGGATGAGTTTAAATACTTGGGATCAACAATTCAGAGTAATGGGGATTGTAGAACAAAATTGAAAAATAGAGTGCAGGCAGGGTGGAATGGGTGGAGAAGAGTGTCAAGAGTGATTTGTGGCAGACGGATATCAACAAAAGTGAAAGGGAAGGTCTACAGGATGGTAGTGAGGTTATATGAGTTGGAAATGGTGGCACTGACCAGAAAGCAGGAGACAGAGCTGGAGGTGGCAGAATTAAAGATAATAAGATTTGCATTGGGAGTGACAAGGATGGACAGGATTAGAAATGCGTACATTAGAGGGTCAACCCAAGTTGGATGGTTGGGAGACAAAGTCAGAGAAGCGAGATTGCATTGGTTTGGTCATGTGCAGTTGAGAGATGCTGGGTATATTGAGAAAAGTTTGTTAACAATAGAGCTGCCAGGAAAGAGGAAAAGAGGAAGGCCTAAGAGAAGGTTTATGGATGTGATGAGAGAGGATATGCAGGTGGTGGGTGTCATAGAGCGAGATTTAGAGGACCTAGAATAGATGGGACCAAATGATTTGCTGTGGCAACCCCTAATGAGAGCAGCCAAAAGAAGAACAAGAAGAATCTTATATAAATATAGCTAAATATACTGAACCTAAACTTATTGGATTAACTGCCAACTCTTACATGGAGTATCTTTTAGTCCTACTCTTAATATGTGTTCAGAATGGTTGGCCGGTACACTTTTTAGATTGGTTCTCATCATGTGGCCAGTGCTTCCCATAATCCCAAACAAAATATGTTGATTGGAAAATGGTTAAATGGAAATTGAACATAGTGTACACAAGTACACTAATTATTCCCTAAACTAGAGTTCATTAGTGACACTTTTAAAGCAATACCTCAGTATTATCAGTCTGTCTAAAGTAGGCTTTAGCCCCCACAAACCTAAATGGATTAAAGAAGATTGATAGTATTCATTTTTTTCCTTAAAAAAAAACTCATTTAACACAAGTACCCATCTTTTAGGCTTCTAGAGGACTCTATGATGCTCTTTCTCAAAAAGCCATCACTCACTTCATCTGCTATTGAGAATTACCATCCTTTCTCCTTTCTGCCATTCCTGTGAAAGACTGTGGGACACGTAGTTCACAAACACTCTCCTCTCTTCGCTCAGAGAGCAGCCAGAAAGATCCTCCTTTGTTTGATTTTATTAAAAGGCATTATCTTCCTTCTGTCCATTGGACTGATTTAAGTTCTAGTTTTCCAACAAGCCTATTTTTGTCTCATGTTTTATCTGTATTCTTGGAAACTCTCCACAGGCGTACCTTAAGGATCAGTACTGGATATTTATCGCTCTTCATTCCTGAATACCTTATTTCTCCTCATGGCTTCTCCTATTACGACTTTTTCAATAGCTCACAGATCTTTGTTTTATTTCAGTTCTTTTAACCTTCAAATATTTACTTAGTTCTTCAAGTGTGTGTTTCTGCCACCTCATCATGGATGAATGAATATATTAAACTTAATCACTAAAAGTGTGATATCGTCAGCCTACCTTCCGTTCTCCTTCCACAGATCTTTCTCTAAGCTGCATTCTTGATAATGTCACCCTCTCAACATCAGATACTGTCAGGTATATTGGTGATGCCCTAGATAATTTTCTGTTATTCAGTCAGTAATGTTTATCAGTGATTCAATCTTCTTTCAAAACATTTATAATATATGGCCCTTTCTCATCATCCATGCCACCCAGTTCATCGTTCTGGCTGTGCTTCTCTCTCAGCTTTGCTACTGGATATCTCTCCTGATCAGACTTACATGTAGCTCTTATTATTAAACCTCTATAACGCCTCTAGAACAGAAGCTACAAGTTACTTGATGAGTGTGCTGATTGTACAGGACTGCAGCAGAATTTAGTTAGAAGAGGAATTGAGAGATCAATCATAACCAAACCAAGAAGAGGTAAGTCGTAACTAGGAACTCAAAAAACAAATAATGAAAGGCTCAATACATGTGAAAAACTTCATAGTCAAATGGAGAGGGCAAGAATTTGAAAATCAATAAGCCCACACATAACCACAGTCAAAATAAATCTTAACTCATAGTCAAAAAAGAGAGACAGAATTCATTAACCAGATATAAAGGAAATAAAGTTTTTAAAGTTAGGGTTGAGTCCAACCAAGGACAACCAGAACGTGCATAGCACAACCTTTAAAATATTGACCCAGATATGTTACCAGCCAGACAGTTCTGGTTCACCTTGTCTAGAAATTTCATAGTAACTGCCCATGAATACTTATCAAAGTGGAAGAGCCCATAGCAAAAACAAAATGGTGTCACCAGAGAAATCTGCTTCTTTTCAACAACATGAAAAACCATCAAGCAGCCAAACAGATATGACCATGAGATTCCTTGACCTCTTAAACCCCTAAAAGAAGGTCTAAATATCTTTGACATCAAGGAAAAATTACAAAAAACCAAAACAAGACCCTGATCATTACAACTAATGGCTTCTCCTCCTCCTTTCCTTTGCAGCATGGATTAATTTCAAAACTCTTGTCTTGACCTACAGATCCCTGAACCTTAATACCGGTAGTCTATGGTTTCTTCAAGATGTCTCCATTCTGCTCTGACATGTGTGCTGACCATCCTTCCTCTCACCAGACCTGTGAATGCCATTCAGTGTTTTTTTTTAGTTCTCACTCCCAAAAATTTGGACTGAGAGTTCCCTGACTACCAAAATTGCTCTACTCATCTCTTGAAAACGTGACCAATTAGAAAGTATCTTAGCACTGCTGAGATGTTCTACCTTTGCTCCTTTCCTGCATATCAGCGGCAGTACTGACCTAACCAACCATCAAGTATTTTTCACTTTGTTTCAGTTTAAATGTTTCATCTATGTTTGGAGCTTGTTTTAGTACTACACTTTTCATGGTCTCATTTGAATTCTGCTCTCTTGTTTGTGAACCTTGTGGTTTGTAACTTCTCATTGCATTGTTAGATTTCTTTCCATCCATTATCCCACCTTCTATATCCTAACTACAGGGTCACGAGGGTCTGCTGGAGCCAATCCCAGCCAACACTGGATGCAAGGCAGGAAACAAACCCTGGGTAGGGCGCCAGCCCACCGCAGGGCAATGGTTAGATTTGTAAACTTTCTTTTGATAAAGGTGTCTGTTAATAAAGGATAATATTATGCCTCTGAATATTGACCTAAATTGCTTTGGATAAAGATATCTGCTTAGATAAGGTTAAACATTTGCCTCTAAACAATGATCACACTCTTAACAATGTTGTAGATTACATTTGTGACCAACCATTCCTGTGACCACTTGAAGTACAAGACTCACTGTCTCTTCAGTGCAGTGTTCAAATTTTTGACTTTACCTTGTATAACCTCTTTGAAATTAATTGTATAGCACAGTAATGATAGGGTTATATTCCGAGCTCATCAAACAAAGTAAACGTGCCAGAGAGGCAGTTTACTATGCTTGTGTGTGCCTGTATGTCTCTTCTCTTTCCAATTTCTCATCAATTCTGGGGGGTTCAGTAGCAATCCCAATTTAAATTTAGTCCAGTTTTTGGTCTTTTTACTCTCAGTAAAACACGTATTGATTACATGGTACTTGTAGAGTATCCCATATTTATAATAGCTTCCATCGACTAAAGTCTGAAGACTCCAGATGCTTCTAGTCATCTAATCCATATGCCAGTCGGACCGACAGGAGCTGCCTGTAAAAGATTAGCTAAATCTATACCAAAATCCTGGTCTCCATGAGTCTGTAAGAATCATGACTGCTATAAAAAGACTCCCTGTTACAAGGTAACAGAATATTCATTGATCATTGACAGTTCAATGCACAGCCTAATGGTAAGTGATTAACGCCATTAAAACACACTGAATATGATGTCAATAAAAAGGATTTCATTTTAAACAGCCTTACTACATACAATACATAATACCCTTTATGTTGAAAACTACCTGAGTTGCAAAATCTGCCAAATAGGAGATAATTATTTTGTCTATCATTGAAGCACGACTAAACTTAGGAAGCTTTTTAAGGTAATTTAGTCAAGTGGAGGGTGGTATCTGAGCCTGGGTTTCTTTGATTACATGTTTACACTCTTAACTCACTCATGATAACATTTTATAATAAATTGTAAAATTTTATAATGCAGTCTGAATTATCCATCCATCCATTATCCAACCCGCTACATCCTAACTACAGGGTCTAATTCTATATAGTAATTTTAAATTCTATTATTATCTCAATTGTATGTTCATTTAAGTATTTTTCCTTTTATTAAGCAGCTAACTTGGTAAGGTATTAACTTTAGAATGCAGGGTCTGCTCACATCCCAATCTTGTAGCCGCTGTGACAAATGTCCCTTCAACCGGTGCGCTACACTGGCTTCCACAGAGAAAGGATAAATATCAAAGGATGCTAACCACACAGGTCATTACTGAGAAGAGATCAGTCAAAGATGTGAAAATGCTCAGCATTATGGCAGCTTCCACTCACTTTGTTTACTTATGATGGATATTCTCAGTACAACAGTACAACCGACAGAGAATAAATGGTCTGTGCTATATAAGGAGTCAGTTGTAAGCATGAGGAATCAAAAATGAGTAATTATTTAAAGACATTAAGTGTATCACAATTACTTAATTTTTTTGACAAAACAGTAAACATATTAGAATTGCACTCTTTAGTCCTTCAAAAGGACAAAAGGAAAAAAAAGGACTTTGGTGATTAACCTTAATTAAGGAATGAGATAGCAAGCGTGATGAACGGCCGGGGATCTTGCCTGGATGGGACGCCCTTTTGAAGAGAACTACCGGCAGTACCTCCCCTGGGGCACAAGAGGGCAGCCTCCTTGGTTTACATTGGGGCCACGTAATTGGAGCTCAGAAGCTCAACCTGGCGGGAGTGTGGCAACCACCAGGGGGCACCTGGACAGCTCTGGACTCTGAGCATGCAGAATTTCCACCACACCCGGAAGTGCTGCTGGATGTCAATCGGGAGACACCTGGAGCATGTCTGTGTGCAGTATAAAGGAGGCTGCCTCACTCCATTCGGGAGTCGGGTGGAAGGCGGACGAAGCTTAGGAGGAAAGGAGTAGAGGCGAAAGAAGAAAAGAAAGGAAAAGGAACCGAGTTAGTGTGGCTGTTTGGTGCACTGTGTTGTGTGCAGGAATTAAAGAAGAAGTAAACGTGTGTGCTTTTGGACATACTGAGTCCATGTCTGTCTGTGTCTGGGGTTCAAGTTCTACACGATATTTATTACATAGCAGGTCTAAAGTGCATTTCTATTATCAACTCATTTTCCTTATTTACAATAAGGAAAATAATAAATTGCATTATATAAGTTATGAAGCTGAAATATGCTTGCATTAGTTTAATATTCATTTTAAGACATTGTATTTGCATTTAAGCATGGGAGGAAAGAATTTTCTGTACTTTCTCAATGCATTTCACTATTCTGTTTTACAAAGATTTGTGAAATTACCAAACTTAAAACCCAAAAACACCTCATATAACGGTCAAGCTACCAAAAATCTAGAATATATTAATATTATCAAGAAAGCACAGTATAATAACGATTGGCTCTAGTGTCTGACAACTTTCATTCATCTGTTCCTAGTATAATATGTGAAAATGACTGCTTTTTTGATGTGTTATGACTGAATTTCTTTTGACAGTAAAATACCTGCAGCTGACATTTATATGCAGCTTCAAATTGCGTATTCAGGCAATGGATGTCTATACATTGCTATATGTAGTTGGATGTCCACATCATTGACAGGCTGGACTGGTCTCGTAACACAGCAGAGCAACAGAAGAAAGGCAGAACAGATTCTTTTTCCTTAGGAGATTGCTCTCCTTTAATATGGGTAATAACATCCTTCATATCTTTTGTTAACTCTGTGATGGCCAGTGCAATTTTTTTATGCTGTGGTGTTCTGGGCTGGTAACATCACCTCAACAGAGGCCTATCTAATCAACAAGGCATTTAAGCGAGCAAGTTCAGTGATGGGACAGACTCTGGACTCTCTGGAGGTCGTAGAAAAGGAGAGAACTAAAACAAAACTGAGTGCCATTATGAACAATGCTGCCCATCCTCGCTCTGACACACTAACACTGAGGACTTTCAGCCAATTAATCATTCGGCAGAAGTGTGTCAGGAAACATGACAAGGGCTCTTTTATACCAATGGTAATACACCAGCCTAATGCCTCACTTCAACAGCTCTCTGATCTTCACTCAAGTGAAAAGTTTTCTTATTTTTTAAACACTTTGGGCATATTTGAGGGAGATGGTTGTTATCATTGATTGTTTAATTATTTCTTGAACTTCTGCAAAATGCTAAATTTCTCACTTGGGAAAAAAGAATTGACTATCTAGTGTGATATGTAAATGACATATTAGAGACCCAATCCCCAGACACAACCACAAATAAAATATTCTGGTTTCAAATAAAGTATTTTCAGTTTCAGCAAACACCTTTTCAACCTGAACCCGGTAGTACCTTCAGTGAAACAAGAGTGCCACCTGGAAGCACTTCTAGGCCAAGAAGAACCTCTCGCTGACAAGGTTGCCTGCCTCCAACAGCTCCCTCTAACAGCACCTGAGGATCCCAGCAGGGTTGCCCACCACGACTACAACTACCATGCAACTCTGTAGATGTCGAAATAAGAGTCATTACAGTGGGAAGCTGCCACCCAGTGCATTGGGGAAACACATGGGCCTTAGAAGGCAGTGTCCTTCTGTCCCTCTGCTATAATGGCCTCCCAGTCTGGAAAGATTACAAACTATCTATCTATCTATCTATCTATCTATCTATCTATCTATCTATCTATCTATCTATCTATCTATCTATCTATCTATCTATCTATCTATCTATCTATCTACTGTACATGAATGCTAGTTGAGTGTAACGATGGGCACAGTGTTGACAACACAAACATCACTCATCACCCTGTTGAGATCACCCATAAACTCTCTTTATCCAGAGCAACAATGGAAAAGTCAATGAGCTCTTCAAAGAAATCAATAATCGATGGAGAAATGTCCAGCACTAAATGACAGATGAGGATGTCTTGCTAGCAATGTATCACTGTTAACACATGAATAGGACAGATCTATAAAACAAGGGGATTTTCAGACTTCCCAAACGATAACAAAAATGTTGTCAATAGTGATGGAAATTGTATAGAGAAGTATTATTACCCATTTGTCCCATCCTAATAGCATTAATTATACATGGGAATGGTCTTTGCTAGAAATCAACAACAACAAAAAAAGTTTTAAACATGATGTCTTTTCAGCTACAGGGCAACCTCAGCATGCCTGGAAGGTAGTAAATTAATCTGTAGACAATGGCAAATGGCAAGATTAAAACAGATAAAGGCCGACAATGAAATGGACCGTACATTTGTTTTGTGGGAATCTTAATTTGAAAAATAAAATCCAGGCCACATAAACAGCGAAAGTGTATTTCTGTGTAAAAAAAACAGCAAATTGCTCATTTCCTATTTCTCAGGTGAAAATGATTTGAAAGCACTAAAATGCAGTCAGGGTTGTGGAATTAGTGAGGGATAGTCAAGGAATTAAACTTCCATTCGAAGCACAAAAGATTGTCATCTTGGATGCTTAGTTGTGAACCTATAATTCGTAAACTAAATGCCTTTCTTTGGAAATCTTTCAGAATCGAGTACAGAGGTACAGGGTGTTTTTTATTACCTTATATATTTTTGGTGCAGAATTTAAAAATGAAAACCATTTTCCTCCATGACATAACACTTTTTCACAAAACGCATTTTTGTGACTTTTACTAGGTCAGCAGTCAGGGCAGACTAAATTCACAGATTTTCTCTGTAAGTGTGACAGCAGAGCCAAGAATTGACATTCTGTTCAAAAGGAATGGCTAGCTAGAAAAAAGCTACAGCTTGATGCCTATAAATATCATCAGACCTAGCTTGGTGGATCCAGGTAAAGCACTCTTACCACCACTTTATGTTGAGCTTAGTTTAATAAAGCAATTTCTCAAAGCCCTATAAAAAATGGATTCTGATTTATGTGTTTGTGCTAAAAGTTTCCTGGCTTATCTGAAGCTAAATTGAAAAATGGCATTTTTGCTGGACCTGATATTAGAAAACTGATTTCTGATGCAGAATTTGATGGTGTGATGAACGACCAGAAAAGGCTTCAGTATCATTCAAAGAAGTCTATTCTAAGTTTATAGAAAAAATAAATAAATAAATAAATATCACAATTATAATGAAATTTAGAAAAATATATTAGTTAAGTTTAAGGAATTCATGGCTTGCAACCAGAGTCTTAATATGGAATGCATGGGATACATGAGTCCCAAAGTTCACTTTTTGGATTAACATTTTGGAAAATTTTTGAGTAGTAACTAAAGAGTAGAGTGAAACAAGGATATCAGGGGCACACAAAAAGGGGTCCAGGGGTGCTGGGGTGTACGTCTGATGGTGGACTACTGCTGGATGATTCATAAGAATATGCCATAAAAAGTAAGAAAATGATGGATCACCAAATGCTTTGGATCAGAAAAAACTAAGAAATGACAAAACCTAGAGAAGATATATGTCAGTCAAAAAATATGGATTGCTGTTTTTTAACATGTATATCTATAAATATTTGATTGACTGCATATTTACATTATATTTAGAGCAATATTGTATACATGAATAAATTGTGTAATTTTCAATGTTGTGTTGAAATATTGTACATTCTAATTAAATTTTTTCATTGTGTTCATGAATACAGATAAAAATACTGTATCTATTCATAATTAAAGCAATTTTTTATGAGTTTAATTTTACAGACTTGAGGTATTTCATGTTGGAGAATGGTAAAGAATGACACATTAAATGGGGCTCAGATGATACATCAAGAATCAACGCAGTCACAGAGAAATGACCGACCCATCAATTGTTTTAAGTATTTAACTTGTAGCTAATTAAGGCTGCTTTGTAGAGACCTCTGTTCACTTTAACATTAAAATCGGGGCCGGTTCTACGCTGGGGCAAGGGGGGGCAATGCCCCCTTAATCAAACGTCCTGCCCCCTTAAATCAAACTTTTAGAAGCTGAGAGAGAAAAATAATAGATTACCCACAAACTGAATATGGACAAGATGTACTACAGTAGCTGAAAAATCCACTGGAAAATTCACAAATGAGATGATAGGTTTCACTTCTTGTTCGCTCTTTCCCTCCGTGCACTGTTTGTCCGCAGCTCACACAGCACTCCGCTGAGATCTACCACTCACCCTCCCCCCAGCTAAACATCCAATCACTGTTTAGTATGCAAATGACCCGGTGTCAGGTTTCTCAGTAGGCAGGGCTGCGCAACAGCGGCCGGCTTTGAGGAAGCAGCAAATCTCTGTCGTCAAAATCATAGCGACTTGTGAGATAATTAACAACAACTAAAAAATACATCTACAGTATATTTGTACAGTCAATGGGGGACTAGTCCATTGTTCTTCTCACAGTTTCAGTCTGGTAGAGAAGAGCCTGTCTGCTGCATAGTGCCGATTTTAGTAAAGCTTAATTACTTTCCTCCCCAGCTTCCAGCAGTTCACAAAGGGAAAGTTAATGCTGTGAGATGCATCCTTTTTCCCAAGCTTTTAAAAAGTGTGAGGCTGCTCCTGGCTGTACCAATAGCAGTAGCAATGATCAGAGACAGCAACTAGCATGTCTACTCCTGTGGCATCAACAGGCACTGCTTCTCCTGTACCTCTGCCAACAATTGCTGCCCCAAAGCAACCCGCTCAGCTACCCAGTGAGATAAATGGTAATACACCATCCCAGCCAATACTGGGTAGTTACCCCAAACGTGTATTTGGTGGTACAACATTAAGATCGTTCAATCCTGCCTGGTACCACACACGACCATGGCTGGAGTACTCTGTTGTGTGGGACGCATGCTTCTGTTCCCCTGTCGGAAATATGGCAGCACAGTTAATGAAAGGGATGTAGTTTTTACCTTAACTGGTTTTAACAGCTGGAAAGCAGCACTTGATCGAGACAAGGGGCTACAGAGGCATGTGTCCAGCCACAACCATGTGCATGCCTCAACCATCTGGACTGAGCATAAAAGCACAGAGGCCACAGGGGGGACTGTGGATTCAATGTTGGTTGGTAAAACACAACCTAAAAAAAACATTATTATGTCAAGAGTATTGGTAGTGCTATAAGGTTTCTCTGTGTAAATGAGTCGGGGCTCCGTGGGACTGCAGAAACCTTGAGACATGATGCAACGGGTAATGATGATGACATTGCTTTAGGTATTTTTCTAAAACTGATGGAATATACCTTAGAGAAGGATGAGAAGCATTGCTAAGGGTGTCCCAAAAAATGCAAAATACACATCTAAGGATATCCAAAATGAAATTATCCAAACACTGGCTGACATGGTGCTTGGAAAGGTCAGGAAAAAATATGAAAGTGCTGATTCTGCAGGGTTTTGCCTCAAAAGTGATGAGACCAGGGATTGGTGCAATGAGGAAAATTTGTCTGTGATAATACAGTTTGTCAGAAATTCCATGCCAGAGGAGCATCTTATTAGGTTGCTCGACTTGCAACAACTTGATGCAGAGTACATCACCTGTGAGATACTGTTACACCTTTCTGTTGCTGGCTACAGTGCTGACAGTATACTTAACCAGTGTTATGATGGGGTTAGAGGTGGTGTACAAGCTCTGCTCCAAAAGAAGCTTGACAGATATGTCCCATACATCCATTGCTACAACCAACAACTGCACTTAGTTGTTCTGTATGCCATGCAGAGTGAGCCATGTGCAAAAAGATTTTTTAGCCTATCTAGTTCACTCCACAACTTTTTGCACCACCACTATGTGCTTAATAAACATGATGCACCTTGTCTAAAAAGGCTGCTTGAGACTAGATGGACAAGCCACTATAAGGTGAGGTGACAAGGTGCACTGTGGACAATCAAGAACAAATCCTTAGTATCCTATCTGAGATGACAGAGGATAATGATGCTGCAGTTGACCTGTGCACCGAGGCATGAGGCCTGCTATGCCAAATTAAGAGGCATCACATCTTTGAGATTGGAAAGTTCCCAGTGCGGGTGCTTGGTGTTTTGAAACCAGCAAATGCTATTCTACAGTCTAGTCAGTCGATCTGTGCAGTGCTTCTGAGGTTGTTAGTGCAGCACGGGACTCTTTAAAAACATCTGTGAGGATGACTGTTGGGGAGTGTCATCTCCTGCTGAGGATGAGTCACATCCAACAAAGAGAAGGAGAACAATGAGCAAACACCGGGGTCAAAGTGTTGTGCTCTCAACTTTGGGCCATACAGACTCTGGTGACCCTACCATTTCCCCCCATCAGTCTCTGAAAAGATCCCTGCCCAACATCCTTGACAGGGCCATTTCTAGTCTTGCACCCAAATCTAGTGCATTTCTAGATCCCACCCTGTTGCACCCTCTGGCTGTGATGGCTGGCACTGTAGCAGATGTTATAAGTCTGAAAATTGAAGTTCTTGTGGCAAAACAGATGCTGCTAAAAAAATGTTCAAAGGAAACAGACCTGTCCACTGTGTGTAAACTCCTGCAGGAGTACAAGGAAGCCTTTCCTGAGTTGCATAAATTGTGTGTAACAGCCCTGGTCATTGTTGTGTCTTCAGCATCGTGTGAGAGTTCCTTCTCCACTTTGTCACGGGTCCTAAGCCCCTATCGTCGCACCATGTTACATAAAAGAAAGAGGAATTTGGTGATTTTGGCCCATGAGAAGTCCATAACAAATAACTTGGATATGGATGAATTTGTAAGAGTTTTTTGCAAAGGGAAACAGGAGACTGTTGTTGTAGAGTGGATTGAGGAGAAAGGAGAGTGGAGCTGTTCAGTTGCAAATAGAGAGTTCAGTTGCTTGCAAAACAAACAAGCTTAAAACAAGACAAAAAAAGAAGAAAAAAGTAAAATGTTCTGTTCTAAATCTGTTGTGTTCTACAAATTAGTTTGAGAATTGTAGGAAAAGACATGGTGAATTTTTTTTTTGTTTTAATTACTATGCCAACCCTTTTTAGTTTTGTAAATATTGGCTATATTGAGAGGTCTTATTTTATTCTTACTTTATTTTGCAAATTTATTTGAGAATTAGGCCATCCAATTAAGATAATTTTTATGATGTTGGTTGTAAAGATCTGGATGGATATTTTATTTTATTCTTTATTTTATTTTTTTACTTTTCAAGACTTGGTGAATTGATTTTGTTTTTATAACTTGGCCTACCCTTTTTAGTTTTGTTAGTATTGGCAATAGTGAGAAGTGTTATTGTTGGGTTCGAATATATTTGATATAGGCCATAAAATTAAGGTAAATGCCATGTTTTTAGTTGTTATAATCTGATAAGGAATATTTTATTTTACTTTTTGTTGTTTTATTTTTCAGTTTTCCTCCTGAGGGATTGCCACCTTATTGTGGTCAGGGGGTTTGCGTGCCTCAGTGACCCTAAGAGCTACACCAGCAGAAGCTTAGCCTTCAGGTGGGACACCCAAGTTGGACCTGTCTTAGGGTAGAGGCCTGACAAAGTGCAATCCAATTATATGACAAAAACAGTTATCCAGAGCACCCCCACCACCACCACCACCACCACCCCCACCCCTTTCCCGCCTCCATCGTCACCATGTGCCCCCTTCACATTTCTGTCTGCCCCCTCATGTATGCTTGTCTAGAACCGGCCCAGATTAAAATGACTTTTTTTGATGATCATCTTTAAAAACATCCAATTAAATCCAATCAGGTGGATCAATATTTGAATCAATTGAATCTATATTGTATAACAATAACATGTGAAAACTTTCAAGGAGGTTAATGCTTATATAGGCTCTGGAAATGAATGGTAGGTTCATTAATATTTTTTTTCAGTGTTTTGCACAGCCTACTGATCAAAAAGTTCATAAATAATTAGATTTATAGAAGCCAAAAACTCAAATGAAAACAAGATAAGCATAATGTGTTATAAAATTTAGCTCCTTTATCCTGGCATGCATTTCAGTTTTTCAGTCACATCTGTTTAATGTTCCCATGACAATGGAGGAAACATCTGTATGCAAGTAAGTCATTTTAGTAGTTAGTAATCTGTAATCGTTTATTTTCTTTGTGTTATGATTTGTGAACTTGACGATATTTTTTCTCTATTAAAATATTTTTAGAACAATATATTACCTGCAAATTTGGACCACTTCTTCAGTAGCATCTTTCAATGTGGTTTATTTATTTATTTTGCATTTATATGTTTCCTGACTGTAACGGTAAATTATTCACAGTGCTGTAAATTTTTTTCGGTTTTGTAATTGGGACCACCATGTTATTGTTCCTGTTACTGGCATGCATCCCCTGGTTGGCAAAAGACATAACTTTCCTGATGAGAAATTGGGTTGGGAAATTGGACAAATGTGATTTGATAAGTGGAGGGTGCGCTAATTATTTTAACAACATTTTACATTTTTGAGGTGAGTTTACTGATTCTTTAATTTTTATACAGCATCTGCTGGGCAATGGAGGGACAATGCCTTACCTACCCTTAATGCAGAGATGCCACTGCTCTTGATATTAGAATGGTTCCTGTTTCACTTCAAATGCTTCTGGGATAGGCTCTGGCAACTGCATCCTGTTTAAAAATGGATAGATGGAAAATATTAAAATGCACAAAACATATCACTTATTTACCAAATGGTTTATCTGCAACAGATGTAGAGAGCGAGAGAAAGTGAAAGGTGTTTAATGTGGAATGATGTGAAGCAACATATGTAGATAAAATGAAACTGAAACCATCTTTTTAAATTAAATTTATTTCCAGATATATGCAGCGTTCTAATATGGCAGTCTAAGCCAGCAGCCATACCACCTGCACTTCAGAAGAGACCATCTACCTGAAGCTATGCAACCATGAAAAGGTTTGCTTGCTGCTGGATGAGGTGTTGGTAAGACCAGCAGGGGACGCTTACTCTGTAGTCTCAATGTGGATCCCAATGCCCCAGTGCAGTGACAGGGACACTGCGCTGTAAAAATGGGCCCATCCTTCATATGAGATGTAAAACTGAGGTCCTGACTCTCTGTGGTCATAAAGGATCCCATGGCAGCTTTTGTAAAGAGTAGGCGGTGTATCCTGATGTCCTGGCTAAATTGATCACCACAGCCTAGTCATTCTGGCCTCCGAATCATCCCCTGTTTCTAACTGGCTAACTATCTCTCACCCTTTCACCTCTTAACAGCAAATATGTAATGAGCATACTGGCACAAAATGGCTGCCGTTCTATCATTTCCCCTTGGGATTAATAAAGTATCTATCTATCTATCTATCTATCTATCTATCTATCTATCTATCTATCTATCTATCTATCTATCTATCTATCTATCTATCTATCTATCTATCTATCATACAGGTGGATGCTGCATATTGGTCAGGGTTGAAGTGGCTCCCTATTCACTATGTAGTGGTTTGAGTAGCAAGAAAAAGGACTATGTAAAGAATTATTGTTAGAATTATTGATAAACATTGCTATAAAAGCGGATTCAAAGTCAATCAAATTAAAAATACAATCTATACAGAAAAATCACACTTCTGCATAATCATCAAAGCAACTGGGACATCTGCCTAGCAAACTTATTCTAGAATTACATTAATACATTCTTGCCGGATTTTAAACAAGCTGTACACATGTCCACACCAAGAAAATTTTATTTTTCCAGTTTCAGGTAATACTGTATATGATTTTCCAATTAACTTACAGAGGGTGCATTAAAATTCTCTCAGTTGACCAAAATTAGTTGACATGTGAATGATGTAGCTTCCACGAGCTGCTTCTTTTTACTTCCAAACTTGGTGTCTTACACACTTCAGCTTAGTGAACGGAACTATTTATGTAAGGTGCCAAAGTGTTGTACTCATTTGGATTACATGCAGATACTATGCAGCCGTCATCCAAATATAGTTGTACAAGCATTGTCATGTGTACACAGGACAGTGAAAATCTTACTTGCATGTCCAACTAACATGCAACACGTTGTCGATGACTGCTTATAGCTGAGATTGTCAACTGACAAAAGAACATAAGAACAAAAAAAACTGGCAGATTGGAGGAGACCATTCAATCCATCAAGCTTGTCAAGTTTCATCTAAAAGATTGTCAAGTTTTCTGCTTCAACTACATGGCTTAGTAGTTTGTGAGTCCCACAACATTTTTTATGAAAAACTGCTTTCTGGATGCTTTTCCTTTTAATTTCCTCTGTTGTCCTCGAGAACATGATTCATCATTAACTTGAAAGAATTCTTTATCAGTGCCTTTGAGAATTTAGAAAACTTGGAATAGATCTGAATGGCCACTTCCTGGGTTGGTGAAATTTATGCCTAGTAAGACCAGTAGAGGTGGAACTGGAAATGGCACTGCTGTTCATCTACATTTGGTGGGTGGTCTTCTTAATTGTTGGTGGAAGACTAAATGAATTATCAGCTGTGTCATCACAATCTCCCTTCCACTCCCACAACCTAGAAACACTCCTGTAGAAGACTCACTAGCCTGATGTGTATGACAGTGTAGAGGGTGATGAACTAGCTTGCTCTATCATTTTTTAAAATAACCCTTTTACTGTGGTGAATTTAAGAAGTTAGAAAACAATGTAAATACCTCCCCATGGTTTGCTCAACTATTCAGTACAAGAGGGAGACTATCAATATGTGACCAAATAGCTAGGGGACAAAATGGGCAGGGTAAAAATGTTAGACCTGTTTGTTTACTCTACTCAAGACAACAAACACTACACTGGTTTGTTAACCACATCTCTTTTGGTTTGCTTAAAATTATCTCTACACTATTGGAAAAATGAGTTCTTCACATTAACATCATAGCCATCAGCAGAGGCTGTTCATAACTGATGACTAGGTGAGGTGACAACTGAGGAGTTGCACAAAGGATCAACATAATTTAGTCCTCAGGTACGTAAAGTCTGTGCTGACCAACTATGTGGTTTCCTCTGCTACCTTTCCAAGTGTGTCACTGAGGCTCCAGAAACATCCTGCATTGTTCCTGTTCCAAAGAAAGCAGGAGTCTCTTGACCTAATTACTACAGACCAGTGGCACTTACTTCTCACATCTTGAAGACCTTTCAGAGAGTGGTCTTGGACTATATGAGTCTTCTTGTGTTAGACCACTTGGATCCACTGCAGTTTGTTTATACACCAAGACTGGAGTGGAAGATACAATAATCTATCTGCTCCACAAGGCGTATTCCCTTCTGGGCAAAGCTCGTAGCGCTGTGAGAATTATGTTTTTTTGATTTCTCCAGTGCTTCTAATACCATTCAGCCATCCCTGTTGAAGGATAAAATCAGAAATAGGTCAGGTGGAGGAGCCCATACTGTTCTAAATAATGGACTATCAAGCAGTTTGTAAAACTCAACGACTGTGTTTCTAATACAGATGTCAGCACCACAAGGAACAGTCCTGTCTCCTTTTCTGTCCACCCTGTACAACTTAAATATAAATCTAGGTCATGTCACCTGCTGAAATTCTCAAATAATTCTGAACTGATCGGGTGTATTGATAAAGTGACCTGAGAGAAAGTATAGGATTCATGTGGAGAAATGTATTTTTTGGTGCAAAGAGAATTGTCCTCAGGTTACCATATTCACTTTTGCTGCACCAACAGAGCCTCTACACCCTGTCACAATTTAGGGAGTGGGGTACAGTTACAAGTACTTGGGGGTCCACGTCAGTGACAGGTTGGACTGGTCTTGCAACCCAGAGGAATTCTATAATTTCGGGAACTATATAAAGGGCAGATCAAACCTCTTTTTTCTTAGGAGACTGCACTCCTTTACATGTTCTATAAAACTGCAATGGCCAATGCAGTTTTCTACAATGTGGTGTGCTGAGACAGAAACTTCATCTCAAGAGAGTCTGACTGAATCAACAAGCTGATTAAGATTAAGGATGCACTCTGGACCTGCTGGAGGTGGTAGCAGAGAACAGAATGAAGACAAATCTGATGGTCATTATGAACAATGCTGTACATCCTCTCTATGATAAACTATCTCTGAATACTTTTAACCATCAAATTATTCAACAGAAGTTGCCTTCATATGTCATACCAACAGCAATGTGTCTTTATAATGCTTATCTGTGAGTGCTCTTATTTTTAGCCAATTCAGAAGGTGGGTTTGTTGTTGCTGTTTGTAATAGTATGTCTGTATTGTGACAAACAGACACTCAATTTATCAAGAAAACACATTTTCTTTACTCTTCTCTTAATACTGGTAATGTAATACAATCAGCAAACAGCAATATTCAAATTATGCCCTTTCTTTAGTCCCAATACCGGGAATCATACATACGGAAGCATCAGTTAGTGGTGGTAAGCAAACTCAAACCCCCCCCTTTAAACTTCAGTAAAACACTCACATTGCCAAAAACTATAAAACAACATTAAATACAACCGTCTGAAACCCAACATGAAAGAAATCTAAATTAACAGTTTAATTTTAGGTACAGCGTCACAGGGCCTCCTGGGATGTCAGTGCCTGTGACGGTGCAGGTCCGGCTCCATGCTCCTTCTTACAGTTCTGGGAGCCTATGGAACCTGACATTGTTGATAACGTAACCGAATGAACTGACAGATTGGGACAAAATACAGGATCAGCAATGGGATTGTGAAAAGTGCAAAAGAGCTTTTATTAACAAAAAAAAAAAATCAAAACAATTTGTGTCCAAAATTGCAGATCTCCAAGTTAAACCATAAAAACAGTTATAATCCAAATGTTTAAAATGAGGCTAAAATGAGAATAAAAACCACCAGACACTAGGTCATATGAGCCGAGCCCAACTCCTTCCACGTCTTTCAGCTCAAACATTTCTTGTTTAGCTGGAGAGACCTCAGCCGTCACGGTCTTCTCAATCCTGACCCAAGTCTTAGCTGCCTCTGTTGGCATCTGCCAGAACGCTTGGGGTCATTTGTCCTCTTGTCATCCTTCACCCCACGCAGTCATCCTTCAGATTCCTGGAGCAAACGCCAACTTGATCGCACCCACTCCTCAGCACAATTAGTGGGTACAATCCGTCCCTAGAGCTCCGATCCCTTGCACTGTCCCTGGACCCCTGACTGCGCTGCCTTCTCTCTTTCTCTAGCTGGCTGGCTCATCCTCTTTCTCTACCCCAATGCCACACCCTCGTTTTTCAAGCTTCTCTCTCTCTTTCTTTCATTCTTTTTCCTTTTGTGTCCTTGCTCTCCCTTGGTCCTGTACCGGCCCATACTTGTACAGCTGCATGGGCGCAGCGTGCCAATCATGCTCAGCACATAGCCGATGAAGTAATTGAGAATGATAGTATCTTCACGTGCAGGTGCATCTGGCCCCAGTTACCTCATCAACTGCCCGAGGTTGCATGAGCACGCCCACGGAGACAGACGTGGCCAAATGGATTATTTATTTAAAAATTGACCATTCATTCGGAGCCACAAGACTGCTATTTCACAGTGCCGTCCGTCATTACAGTATTTATTAAGCTTCTGTAAAAGCTAAATTTCCTCTGGGAAAAAATATCTATCTATCTATCTATCTATCTATCTATCTATCTATCTATCTATCTATCTATCTATCTATCTATCTATCTATCTATCATCTTTGCATGCATGTAAAGAGTGCAGCTTTTGTAATAATTCATTATAATGGATTAGTTTTGACCCATTTATTACTTTTTTTGTGGTTCTTGTTTTCTTGACCCTTTTGACCTTTCCAAAATGTCTATCCTTGCACCTCATCCTATTGTTTGTATTTTGTCATCATTTAACTCAGTTTGAATTGCCATTAATTTTACTGAATCAGCCTGCAATCTACTGTAGGAGTTATCTTTGACTCTAGCATGTCATTTAAAGCTCATATTACAAAGTTGTCCAAATCATGTTTCTTCCATCTTAAAAATGTTGGGAAATTAAGGCGCTTTCTAAATAAACAGGATTGCCAATGAAGAAAACACTCAACAGCAGTATAGTGATGTCATCAAAACAGTAACAAAATGTGTAAACAATGAGAAATACGTAAAAGGTAGATGCAAAAAAGGAGTACAAAGTGAACTAAACACATTAAAAATGTGTTCTGGTCAGCTCCTTCTTGGTCATTCATAAATTTAACAACACTGGTGTCATTCATCTCGCCAGACACAGAATAGTTTGTGATCATGAATGGCTGAGGGTCTGATTATTTAAGAATATTCACAGGAAGAAAAGTAGAAAAAAGAGTTTGTTAGCTCACATGTAGCAGAACAACTGAACAAATGTTAGATGGATTCCCAAGAAGCAAGGTGACACCAAGCTTCATTCTCTGCTCTTTACATGGATCTTTGTGGTGACTCACTATCTGTAAAAAGACTGCTTGCCTTTTGCTGCAATAGATGGAAAAAGCACCTGTGATTGTGCCATTTTTATAGGCTTTCAGCTCTAGATGTTGTAATGACATCTCATTCTTTTTGTGATTAATCCCTGGCTGATGTGCGTGCCACGGACCGCTCCAATTACATTTGCAAAACTTCTTTGATGTTTGCCAGTTGAACAACATTGTAAGGAAATCTTATATATTTGGATGACTAGCAGATAAAACCATCCCATAGAGCTGAAATGGCATTACTCAATGATGATTGTGAAATACCTGATCGGTCAGCAAGTTCAGAGTGAAAAACTCCTGTAACTAAAACCCTGAGGGTGGCCAGAACTTGCAAAGAGGATAACTCTTGGAAATCCTAATTGACATAATAGCCAGTCATCATCATCTCTAAATATGCACGCTCTTCTAATTTTTCCATTTGTGATGTCTTCTAACAATGCTAAAGCAGCTATGGTAGTTGGAATAGCTTGGTCAATCTGTGCATAATTATATTGTTCCAGAATAATTACCATCAGGTGAATTCAAATTGTAAATGATATGCAATTAACTTTGGTGTATCTGATAAATTCCGCATCATGGATGCACATCTAAAAGCGAAAGGGACACCACACAGAAACAGTAGGACTGCTTTGATTACTGGATGCTGCCCACTTGCGAAATCAAGCAGAAACTTGTATATGGGATTTACGCCAAGTTTAGTTTTTATACATGTGTATGGAAATACAGTAGGCGTATGGAACATTTTTATGAATACACCCTATTTATACATAATGGCCCAGGTCACCACACTGTGCCAGCCATGTCGGGCATAAGGACAGTAACTTAACCTGGTTTGGGATATTATTCCATGCCAGACTCAAATCTACTTCTTCTGAGACTATATATAATATATTTGTGATATTTTAGAAGACCCAGGGTATAATGAACAGCCAGGTGGTCTAGACAACTTTGTCTCAGCTTGAGTTTTACTTATTCCTGTTATAACTCTGTAACCCTCAGAGATTCATTTTTGCTAGGAAAGCTGATAAATGGAGTTTTCACTTTCCTAACCTCTGTCATCAACTGGCTTTATGATAGAACTGTTTTTTGTTAATGATTGAGACTGCATCTGTTTTGCTGTTTGTTTAACATTAACATATACAACCCATACACCAAGTATAATTTAGTAATTAATGTTAAGGTATCATAGTTATTGTAGTTGTGTTTGTTCAAAAGTTCCAAGGTTCTGCAGCTTTAGCTAACTTCATAGAACAATTTAGGCAAAAGTATGGCACATCTCTCTGTTATAATAAAAAAATCTTGGGAAGAGAGACGAGACGTGACTTTCTCAGAGAGACACTTTCATGTCCCGCAAGACGAGACTTTGTTCCAAGAGATTTAACCACAATAAAAGCCAAAGAGTAGATGACAAAGTAGAACGTTGTAAAGAATTCAAAAACGTCAGCGTGATACACGTGCACAGCAGGTTAGAGATAATGGAAGTACGAAAATTCAAAAGTCTCAAAAAAATAAGAGTAAAGATTGCATTAGCACAAACAAATGGAAATTATTACTCGGTGAAATAATGGAACAGCAAAAAGAGATTGAATATATTGTCCTGTCAGAGACTTGTAGATTGTCTAATTCGTGTTGCCATCAGGGAAAAGTAGTGTTTATTCCCAATGAAGAGGCGTATCTGTGAGAATTAAAAGATTTGTTTTTTGGTGAAAGTGAAATCCCGTGAGAGAAAATTTTAAGCCCTGTGAGACAAGACTTTATGCAAAGAGATTTGGAAAACCCCTGCCCACATCTAAAACATTTACAACCACGCATACGGTTCAATCATTTCTCATTTGTGTGAATGCTATTGTCAGACACAGTTCGTGTAGATAGAAAGAATCAATATTCACTCACGGGCAGTTATGCATTGTCACAATGTAATTCCAAACACAGAATCAAAACTCAATACGATATTAACGAAAAGGTAAAAGTAACAAAATATCAAATCTATGGAAATAGGTCATATAACAGAAGCATGTAGATATTGTTCAGCTTTAATCTTTAACTCAGACTTGTACATCTTCTAATTCATGTTGCCATCAGGGAAAAGTAGTGTTTCTTCCCAATGAAGAGGCCTATAGGCAAGAATTAAAAGTTTTGTTCTTTGGTGAAAGTGAAATCCACATACGCAAGCAGCAGAGACGCAAAGTTGCTGGCACGTAGTACAGGCAGGGGGGTTGGCGAATTAAGTGAGCAGGGGGCAAAGCCCCCTAATGCTCAAATAATTTTACAGTCCAAATATATTTGTTTTAAAAATGTTTTAGTAAAATTCAAAGCAAAACAGAAAAAAATTGATAGTACCAAGAAGTGGAAATAAAGTTCTACTTAAGGCTTACTTATCTTGTATATATGTTTATACAGTCATAGTTTTAAATGTTCATAAACCTTTTGTAAAATGATCAAGAGACAGTCAGAAAAACTGTATGCCAATGTTCTGTTTGTAAGCTAATCTAACAGCCCTTGCTTCTAACATTGAGATTGTTTCCTAACTGGATGAATCAGCACTCTGTTTTTTACAGGAGTAGTTAAGAAAGCTCTATTTCATATTAATTTACAGAGGTTAAAAGATTATACCATAATCTAATGATGTGAAAGTGACATGCTATTCAAATTAGCAGACGCTATTGTGAGTTTAACATTAACATTAACTTTCTAAGATTGGCTCTTACAGTTGTAAATATGGTCAAGTCTATACTCAGTGAAGAGAGATATTCAACAATGTTTTAAACTGTTTAAACTGTAGCATGGAGAAAACTTGTATAGACACAGTCAAAGAAAGATCACTATTTTGTAGGAAATCCAAAATAAGGAGGGCAGTCATTTGGCCCAGATAAGCCTAATGCGAATTTCCTTTGTTGCAATGTGTCATGGACATCTAAATGTTTGTCTTGTTTAAGTTTAAGGACCTTTGATTTTGCTGTATCTTAAAGCTATAAGATGAGCGAGTTTATCTATGTAAGTATCTCATTACTGTGTACTTTTCTGCTTTTCTTTAAGCCATTTAAACAAGCTGGGGATTGCATTCTATCATCCTGATGGCTTTGTATTGTCTGCTGCAAAATGCATCAAGCAATGCTGAGATCTGTCAAGGGCAATTTTAAATAGATTGATAATCCATGTTTCATACTCATTTTTATAACAGCTTTTGCTCAACTTATGTAGCCGTGCGATCATTTGTCACTAAACATTTCCACATGCCGGGCTCACATCGGGCAAACATGTACTGTGAAGGAATAACCTGGCAGGTAAGTGATGGAACTTTTTACCATGGCACATACTAGGCTTCTGTTTGACCAAACTGTTGTTGAAATCATTTGATCTGTTTGTATCTGGGTTTTAAATGAACAATTCATACCACCAGCTTAATTTATTAATTTTTTTTCACCATTTCAGTACTGTTTTGAGCTTGTGTCATTTTTGTGAATGGAGGATTTGATTCACAGGAATTCAACATTGCGTTTGCATTTAGTGCTACTTTTTGAATTCATCATTCTTTTATTGCAGAAACAATGATGTATAAGGTATGTATTTACTGATCTTAAAATGATAGTTTGATATAGCAATGATGATTGGATAAAAACAATTATACAGATATGGCAGCTCATGTTTAAAACTTTCTTATGCTTGGAAACATCCGCAAGCAATTTTTATTGCAAACTTTTGGATTATAAAACAGGTACAGAAATCTTTAACCACTTGTAAGTCCTGGCTAGACTTTTTTAGTATTGCCATTTTAGGAAGTGGACAACAACAACATTTATTTATTTTGAAAGGTTTTATAAAAACAATTTAGCTCAAAGTTTTTACAAAATGACATAAAAGACAGTTAATATAAACAAACAAGTTTAGGCAATACAATACAATACAATACAGTTTATTTTTGTATAGCCCAAAATCACACAGGAAGTGCCATAATGGGCTTTAACAGGCCCTGCCTCTTGACAGCCCCCCAGCCTTGACTCTCTAAGAAGACAAGGAAAAACTCCCAAAAAAACCTTGTAGGGAAAAATGCGAGAAACCTTGGGAAAGGCAGTTCAAAGAGAGACCCCTTTCCAGGTAGGTTGGGCGTGCAGTGGGTGTCAAAAGAAAGGGGTCAATACAATACAATACACAGAACAGAACAAATCCTCAATACAGCATAAAAATAAAAATTTTTGAAGTACGGAGCAGAATTTAACAGTAGATGATATCACATAATAAGATTTCGATATTTTTAGAGTCCTGGAGACCTCATCCATCTAGCTGCCTCCCCCATTTGGCCATTCCATGGCTGAAACAGTGCTGGGCCAGCCAATCCAATGAAAGGACCCATTTTTCCCATGATTCCTGTGATCCTTCATCAGGGATGACTTTACCACAGGCAGGCAAACAACTTGGCAGGTGGACCGTGGCACCAATTGCCACATTTGAGTACCGAGAACAGAAACAGAATAGGTGAGGGTTAGTAACAAATTATAACAATCATGTTACTTATGTTATAGTGCTAATGACTAACAACAGAGATGCAGTCTGTACAGTTAATCAGCAGCTCTAGTCAGAATATGCTAAACTGAAGTAGTGAGTCTTCAGCCGGGATTTAAAGGCTGAGACCGAAGGGGCATCTCTTATGGAAGCAGGAAGACCATTCCACAGTTTAGGAGCCCTGTAACTAAAAGCTCGACCTCCCACTGTTATTTTATTAATCCTTGGAATCCTAAGCAGACTGGCATCTTGAGATCTTAATGTGCGCTCAGGTTTGTAAGTCATGATAAGTTCAGACAAGTAAGTCGGACCTTGGCCATTTAATGCTTTATATGTTAAAAGGAGGATTTTGAAATCTGCCCTAAACTTAACCGGGAGCCAGTGTAATGATTTAAGAACTGGAGTTATGTGTTCATATTTTCTTGTTCTTGTAATAATTCTTGCAGCCGCATTTTGGATTAACTGGAGGCTGTATGGAGAACAGTTTGAACAGCCAGTGAACACCGCATTGCAGTAGTCAATCCTACTAGAGATAAATGCATGAATTAATTTCTCAGAAACCTGTTTATTTAGAAGGCACCTTAATTTCCTAACATTTTTAAGATGGAAGAAACATGTTTTGGACAACTTTGTAATATGTTCTTTAAATGACATGCTAGAATCAAAGATAACTCCTAGATTGCAGGCTGATTCAGTAAAATTAATTGGGATTCCAACTGAGTTAAATGATGACAAAATATTGTTGTGATCAGCGTCATTCCCTCCAACAATTAACATCTCTGTTTTATCTGTATTTAAAGACAAGTAGTTCTCGTTCATCCACTCCTTTAATTCGCTAACACAACTAATTAAAGACAACATCGGAGAAACTTCATTTGATTTAAATGAAAGGTATAACTGGGTGTCATCTGCATACGAGTGAAAATTAACATTATGTTTCCTAATGAGAGATCCAAGTGGAAGCATGTAAAGTGAAAACAGTAAAGGTCCCAGTACTGAGCCCTGCGGGACACCATATTGAACTTCTGTGTAACAACAACAACAACAACATTTATTTATATAGCACATTTTCATACAAACAGTAGCTCAAAGTGCTTTACATATTAAAGAATAGAAAAATGAAAGACATAATTATAAAAAATAAATCAACATTAACATCGAATAAGAGTAAGGTTCAATGGCCAGGGGGGACAGAAAAAACAAAAAAAAACTCCAGACGGCTGGAGAAAAAATAAATAAAATCATGTATAATGATGGAGTACTGTCTGCACATTTCTGTACATATTGGAATCGATTTGATAAATAAGAACTAAACCAAGCGAGCACGGGGCCTGTAAGCCCAGCATCGTTTTCTAGCCTGTGCAGTAAAATAGAATGGTAAATGGTGTCAAATGCTGCACTTAAATCTAACAACATAATTACAGTGGAATTTCCTTCATCAGAGGATATCAGAATGTCATTTACAACCGTTTCTGTACTATGACCAGTGCGAAAACCAGACTGGAATTTCTCAAATAAATTGTAATGTGTAAGGTGTGACTGAAGCTGACTGGCGACTACTTTTTCTAGTATTTTAGAGAGAAACGGTAAATTTGAAATAGGCCTATAATTATTTAGTATGTGTGGGTCTAGGTCCGACTTTTTAAGGAATGGTTTAATGACTGACACTTTTAGTGCATCAGGTACTGTGCCATGCCGTAATGAACTATTGATAACGGTTAGAATAGGCGGTGCAAGAACATCCATTGCACTTTTTACTAGTTTTGTTGGCACTGGATCTAGGGAACAAGTAGTGGGCTTCATTTTAGAAATTAAAGTTAAGACTTCCTGCTCAGTTACAGGATTAAAATTATTAAAGTGCTGAATGCATTGTGAGACAAGGTCTGCTAAGCTAGTATTTGGTTTGTACTGTGATGCAGAGATCTGGGATCTTATACTGTATTTTTAACTTTCTCATTGAAGAAGTTCATAAAGTCTGTACTGCTAATATCTGTTTGTATTTTGCACTGTTGATCTGAATTCCCATTTGTTAATTTAGCCACTGTTCTAAACAGTACCCAAGGATTTTTATTATTGCTATCTATTAATGTAGAATAGTATTCTGTGCGAGATTTAAATAGGGCTTTTTTATATTTATTAACACTCTCTGTCCATGCAATTTGAAAGACATGTAGCTTTGTTGTTCTCCATCTCCATCTCCATCCAGTGCAATAATATTATGCACTATGTAACAACTCCCCATGGGCTCACCACCTATGGGAGGGGCCATGGAGGTTGGGTGCAATGTGAGTTGGGTGGTGGCCGAAGGCGGGGACCTTGGCGGTCTGATCCTCGGCTACAGAAACTGGCTCTTGGGACGTGGAATGTCACCTCTCTGAAGGGGAAGGAGCCTGAGCTAGTGCGCGAGGTCGAGAGGTTCCGGCTAGATATAGTCGGACTCACCTCGACGCACAGCTTGGACTCTGGAACCAATCTCCTTGAGAGGGGCTGGACTCTCTACCACTCTGGAGTTGCCCCGGAGAGGCGCCGAGCAGGTGTGGGCATACTTATTGCCCCCCGACTCGGAGCCTGTGCATTGGGGTTTACCCGGTGGACGAGAGGGTGGCCTCCCTCCGCCGGGTGGGGAAGGGTCCTGACTGTTGTTTGTGCGTATGCCAACAGCAGTTTGGAGTATCCACCCTTTTTGGAGTCTCTGGAGGGGTTGCTAGAGGGCATACCTTCTGGGGATTCCCTCGTTTTGCTGGGAGACTTCAATGCTCACGTGGGCAATGACAGTGAGACCTGGAAGGGCGTGATTGGGAGGAATGGCCCCGATCTGAACCCGAGCGGTGTTTTGTTATTGGACTTCTGTGCTCGTCACGGATTGTCCATAACGAACACCATGTTCAAGCATAAGGGTGTTCATATGTGCACTTGGCACCAGGACACCCTAGGCCTCAGGTCGATGATCGACTTTGTGGTCGTGTCGTCGGACTTGCGCCATATGTCTTGGACACTCGGGTGAAGAGAGGGGCGGAGCTGTCAACTGATCACCACCTGGTGGTGAGTTGGCTTCGATGGTGGGGGAAGATGCCGGTCAGACCTGGTAGGCCCAAACGTGTTGTGAGGGTCTGCTGGGAACGGCTGGCAGAGTCCCCTGTCAGAAGTAGC